>NC_135925.1:1690000-1875158 GCF_964058835.1 Carex rostrata
ATAAAAATTATAGTTCCGGCGAACACTCTTCTTTATAGATGCTAAAACGACATTAATTCGATTATTATGATCTATGAATATATGTAAAATTTGAATTCCTAAATATGATAGTATGAAAAAATAGGACTTAAAAATGTCAAATTATGTTTTGAAATTTGAAAATTTTAAGCAGTACACACGAAGGATCTACAAACTAGAATGAAAAAAGTTGTTTACTTATTTTATGCAAAGCCATAATTTTTTTTGTTTTTGCAAAGTGACTGCAATTGCTATTCATCTTGACTTTAGTTATTATGTTAAGTTGGAGCACAAGTGAGGAATTGATTTTTATTCATCACTAAAACTCTAAAAGGAGTAAAATACCAATAATATATGGAGCGAGAAACAAAAGAAATATGAAAGTTTACGGCTCCATAAAATCAAAACTCAGGGAGCCTCCGTTGTCGTATGAAGCCTAAAACTAAATGGGCCGAAGCCCATTTTCCTTTTGACGGAAAATGATTTGGCTATGTAGCTAGAATACGAATATGAATCTGCTGCTATTCTTAGAAGAATAGCAGCTTGCTACTCTTCGTTTATGTGCCTATCTCTCTCTTTAAAAGAGGAGGAGAGAGAAGGAAAGAAAAAAAAGGTAGAGAGAGAAAGGAGAGAGATAGAAAATAGCACGGAGAGAATCAAATTTGAATAACAGCTGATTTCGTTCCCTAGAATACTTGTAACACACACGACACATTGCAAATTATGATAACCTCTAGATCTTTAGTTATTTTAGTTTAGTTTAGATATTGATATGAAAAAACGAGCTTTCAGTTTCAGATATGCCCCACGAAAATAAATGGACGGCTTTGTTGAAGTTCTGAAAGATGGTGTCGCTGTCCGTCGTCAAATCAACGATTGCAATTGTTGCTAAGTTTCTTTAATAATTAGCATAGGAAAATGTCGAGTGTTCAGGAACCCAAAAATATGCATCTACCTTTTTCTCCAGTACATTACAAAGCACGAGACGATAATTTTGTAAAATCCAAAATTCAGAAATTTGTAATTCATTTAAAATTTAAAAGTGAAAATAATAGTCGCAGTCAAAACATCTTGTAAAGTGGCCTATTATGTGATTTGCATTAAAATTCAATAGAGACGTGGCAGATTCAACAAATTAAATCATTTATTAGACCCTCTTATTTCAGATTTTTGACATATTAAATAAAAATGTATCCCATATCCACATATTATAAATAAAAAGCAAAATTGAGACGGGGCAAGCTTAATGGAGTTCAAAGCAATCTTTTATAAAAAAAAAAAAAAATTGAAGCTAGTGTGTACTTAGGTTTACTGAGATGATTAGTGAACTTGGTTCTAAATTTATTATATCAATTTTAATTAACAATGCCAGACTGTTAAAATTAATCTACTTTCAACGAGTGATGTACTTATATGTTAAATTTAAGAATTTTTTATTTTATTTATTGTAAAATCAAGTAATCAAAAGATGATTGGAAAAAAAATGCATTAAAAAAATATAAAATTTATTTATTTTAACTGCTTGATTTATACTAAATGAATTTAATAAGCTATAAATTCAAATACAAATGTATAACTCACAGTCTACATTACTCATTAGTCTAGGGGCGATCTAAAGTTAAATCAAAGATAGCTAAGCTACCCCTATAGTTTTAAAATTTTAATTATGTATATTAAAATTTAATTTAATTTAATTTTTAAAATATTTTATACAGTCCAGTCATCCTCATAAAATATCAAATACTCACTTGTAGTCTAGTGGTTAAAACTCTATTTTATGATGATGACGACTTGAGAGTTTAATTCTCACCTATCACGTATTGTGCATTTTATATTTTAGCCCCTTCTGACAAGATTTTCTAGTTCCGCTCTGTAGGGGTGTTCAAACGGTTCGGTTTATTTGGTCAACCAAACCGAAAATTTTCAGTTTAACATATCAGTTATTTAGTTTAAATGAATTGATTTAGTTGAATTTTTAAATTGTTTCAGTTTAAATAGATCGGTTTGGTTTCTTTTCAAATTGACTAAACCAAACCAAATTTTTTATAATGGTTGAAGTATGATTTATATTTTACTGGTTAAATCATCACTTCCTTTCATTTTGGTTTTGATATTTTAGAAAGTAAGCGGCTCAATGCAAACGGTATCATCACTAGAGATTATTTATTTTAAAAGGTAATGAGGTGAGATGTAAAATCAATGAGGTTCCTCTCCTTTTAGTTGACACTTGAGATGTGTTTTTTTTTCTTCATAATTTTTTTATATCGAATAAATGATGATGTGTGTTTTGTAAGTGGGTTTTTTGTACGTAAGATATAAACCTTAATTTATCCAATTAATAATTCAATACATGATTTATTTATTGCGTATTATTGATTTTTATAACATAAATAAAGGCCTCTGATGAGTCACTGGCAGTGGGTCCTAATGAAGGTGGTCTCCATCCTGAAAAAGACAAATGGCATATAATGAGAGTTGAAGAGGCGATTTGGGATGCTGGTCCCCTCAAATAATATTCCAAAAATTGGGTCATCACATCACACACACTATGTGCTGTCGCTGATCAGGTGTATGCATCATCAAATTATTTACCAAATGGGAAAGATCCTCTCCTGATATTTCTTCTTTACAAAAATTAACAGAGCAATTTTCAATTCATGTAGCGCACATATTATCAAATCAAAACATAACTAATTCTTGCTCTGTGTGAAGTCAAAACTGCTTCGTTAACAAATTTACCCTGTTATTTTGGTAGGTGACAATGTGGGGAATGGTAGATATTTTATTTTTATAACTTTTTTTTTGAGCATGGAGACGATATATAAATGATTAATATAGTGTGTTTCAAACGTCTAGCGTAGAAGCATGCCATTTTTATAAATTTAATAATGGAAAAGTATTTTTTGTGAAGTGGTTCTACCAACATTTGGTAATGTTAATTGGTTTACATAATTGCACAAAACATATGTAAAGAGTAGAGTTTACTTCACAATAAAAAAACTGGCGTATACATTTTTTTTTGTTTAATTGTTCAATTATGTAGCGCTATTTTTATAAATACAATAACCTGCAGGATTAAAAATGCGTATTAAATACCGCTCTAATTAGATAAAAAATATTGAATATCAAGCAGCCCCCCCCCAAAAAAAAAGAAAAAGAAAAAAAGAATCTAAATTAAATAATACTATCCAGAAAAATAACCTCATTATTGCTCTTTATTCAATCCAACAAGTATCACATATCAAAATATCAGACAGCTACAAGAGATAAATATTCAGCCAATTAGATATCACTTTAGTTCTAATCTCCAAACAAATCTTCATCTGTCTGCTCGTCTTATTACGGCTATATCTCTATGGTGCATTACACAGGGATGTAATCAGAAAATATGATATAATAAGAAATTCAGAGTTGAACATAATTGTATAAGAGGAGGACACAAAAAACAGTAATTTTGTATATGTGACATAACATTAGATCTATTGCTAGTAGATCTAATGTTATGCCAAAAGGGCGGAGTGTTCCTTGCTCAATTTTATTCATAGTTAAAAAACAACAATTTTGTATCTATATTAAAAAATAGTAAAAAAAAAAAATTCTAAAATTTGGTATCTAAGCGTATTTTAGTATGGATATCATGTTGAGTAGTTTGGATCGACAGTTTGAACTTTGAAAATGAAGATATAAAACATGAGACATGATGAGGTATGAAAAGTATGAGTTATTGGAATCATCCTCATTGTATAATTATTAATTTATTATCAACAAAAGAATATTTTGTCATTTTTTCTTCTTCTGAAAATTGATAAAAAAACATATTAAAATCGGTTTGGCATAACATTAGATCTATCGATGTATTCCAAACTAAAAAAAAAAAAAAGACAGGAAACTCCTTTGTTCTTAGAATAATTATAGAAAATTTTGCATGACTGGCATCAATGGTAAAATGAAGATATAAAAAAGTCTGGGTCAGCAGCGTGAGAAGGTTCGCAGGATTAGACAGTGATTCATTGCCAATTGGGAGGTATTGGCTACTTGATAGGTGAGGTATTGACACCTGCTCCTATTTTTGTTGGTACGCGAACCTGTCACCGTTGCTTTTATGACCTTCCTACGAGGCCAAAGATGTATTATTGATTTGAGAGATCTTGATCTTCTCACAAAAACCAAAAAAGGCAAAAGAAAAAAATCTTGTCACGTGATGGGAACCCACCAGATTCCTCCTACCTCTAGGCTCCATGTCAATCACCACCACTTTTCCTAAAAAAGAAAAAAAAATCACCAATTTTTCGAATTCGTATCATCTGAATTAATGCAAAATGAATTTCGAGATTCGTGCCATCTGCACTAATCTGAGTAATACATAATGAAATCGAACTGTTTGATTTGTGTTGGAACAAATATTAAAGAAGTCTTGTATATTTTATTTTGGACTGGATTGATCCGGATCTTGTTCGGATTAAAAAGAGAGATGCGTTAACTCAAAATCAAAGTTAAGGCGAAGGATACAAATTGCATTTTTCGGGGTTCAGATCCCCCGAGGCTCCAGGGAAGCATATTCTCTCCGGAGCTAATCACTGCAGAGCTTTTAATTTGGTACGTTAGTTTTGAATCGGACGGATCAGATCAGATCTTGCAAATTTTGAGAATATATATATATATATATATATATATATATATATATATATATATATATATATATATTAGACTTCTTTATATATATATATATATATATTAGACTTCTTTATATATATATATAGAGAGAGAGAGAGAGAGAGATAGGCTAATGTGCTTTCAGTAGCATATGGGCCGAAATACACACAGTCAAAATTTGAAATTTCAAAATCCAAAAAGTCGATCTGAACAATTCATCTTGTTCTCCATATTAATATGATCTTGGAGACCAAATTTTATATTTTTCTGAATTTTTTTACTATTTATTAAGCCACTTTGAAAATCATTGATCCAACAGTTTTACTTTTTTGTTAAGCCACCGTTGGATCAACAATTTTCAAAGTGACTTAATAAATAGTAAAAAAATTCAGAAAAATGTAAAATTTGGTCTCCAAGCACATATTAATATGGAGAACAAGATGAACTGTTCAGATCGACTTTTTGAATTTTAAAATTTTAAATTTGGACCGTGTGTATTTCGGCCCATATACTACCGAAGGCATATTAGCATATATATATATATATATATATATATATATAGAGTTAGGCTGGGGTGCTATGGATAGCATAGTGGCATCCCGTGCTACGGCTCAATATTTGAGTTTTCAAAATCCAAACGGTCGATCCGAACCGTTCATCTTATTCTCCATATTAATATCTACTTGGAGACCAAATTTTATAATTTTCTGAATTTTTTTACTATTTATTAAGCCACTTTGAAAATCGCTAATCCAACGGTTTTACTGTTTTGTGCAGCCACCGTTGGATCAACAATTTTGTAAAATACTTAATAAATAGTAAAAAAATTCAGAAAAATGTAAAATTTGGTCTCCAAGCAGATATTAATATGGAGAATAAGATGAACGGTTCGGATCGACCGTTTGGATTTTGAAAACTCGAATATTTAGCCGTAGCATAGAGGCCTCTATGCTATCCATAGCACCCCAGCCTAACTCTATATATATATATATATATATATATATATATATATATATATGAGGAGGGATCAGATGACACCCTTTTTTGGTGACATCGGATGACACCGTGCATTTTCAAAGTCCAAACAGTCGATCCAAACCGTTCATCTTGATGGATATGTTAAAATATGCTTGCAGATCAAATTTTATATTTTTCTGAATTTGTTTACTCTTTATTAAGATGGGTACAAATATTCAACTGTCTGAATATAGCGATTTTGTTAAATACTTAATAAATAGTAAAAAAATTCAGAAAAATGTAAAATTTAATCTGCAAGCACATTAATGGTTTGGATCGACTGTTTAGACTTTGAAAACTTTGAAAATGCACGATGTTATTCGATGTCACCAAAAAAGGGTGTCATTCGATCTCTCCTTTATATATATATATATATATATGAGGAGGGATCAAGTTACAACAATTTTTGAGTTACAACAACCATTTTCTACATTTTCAAAGTCCAAATCGTCGATCCAAACCGTTAGATATAATCTCTACAATAAAATGTGCTTGGAGACCAAATTTTACATTTTTTGGAATTTTTTTACTAATTATTAAGATGGATACAAAAACTAGTCAAATTCAGACCATTGAATTTTGTACCCATCATAATAAATAATACAAAAATTCCAAAAAATGTAAAATTTGGTCTGGAAGCACATTTTATTGTAGAGATCACATCTAACGGTTTGGACCGACGATTTGGACTTTGAAAATGTAGAAAATGGTTATTGTAACTTGATCCCTCCTCTCTCTCTCTCTCTCTCTCTCTCTCTCTCTCTCTATATATATATATATATATATATTCAATTCGAGCAAGATCTGATCTAGTCTGTCCGATCCGAAATGAACGAACCAGATTAAAAACTCTGCAGCGATTGGCTCCGCAGAGGATACGCTTTCGAGGCTCCAGACCGAGGGAGATTGAGAAGGAAAATGAGACATGTCTCTATTAGATCTGATCAGAGATGTTTACTTCAGAATAAAAAAAACGAGAGGCAATAAAGAAAAGAGAGAATGAATTGTGTATAAAAATTTAGTGATTTCAGCCACTTTCGATTTGAGTTGTAAAGGTGAAGAGGATTCAAATGTCTTCATATGTACTTTATCAATCTTCTATTTTTTCTTTTTTAATAATAATATTTTAAAACTTTTATGTCAAAATAAAGCAGTTACATGGTATTTATATAGTATTTTCTTTATATAAAAATCATTATTTTTCAATTTTAATTCATATAAATTAATAATAATTCATATAAATTAATAAGATGAAAAAATTAACATTCATACATTATCCGAATCAATATATTTGTGCAAAACTCTAAATATCATTGAAGTTAACATAATATTTTAAAAGGGAATAGAAAAAAAATATTTTCTTTTTTGAGTTGTAAAATTTTAAGTTATTAAAGTTTTAAAAATAAAAATATAATTTAAACATTTAAATTTTACATAATGTTACATTCTTTTCTCGTTAAAAAATTTAAGAAAGAATAAATTAGGCCTTTCTGAAATTACGTAAGATCAACAAGGGTAAGAAAGAAACCTGATTTCTGTTTAGGCCTTCATAAAATTTCAGTAATTGATACTGAAGATCCATTGACCTTTCACGAAGCAATGAATAGAGATACTCCCAATCATGGTATGAAGCCATGAAATCCGAAATACAATCCATGTATGACAATCAAGTTTGGTCCTTTCACCTGTTACTATGTTTAAGTCCGTTTGGATTTTGCTGGCCACTGCCGCATTTCATGATTATGAAATATGACAAATGGATGTCAAATTAGGGTTCATAAATGGGAAATTGGAAGAGAAAGTGTCCATGGTACAACCTCAAGGTTTTGAAGATCCAAAGCATGGTAGTAAAGTATGCAAGCTTCGAAGATCCATTTATGGATTGAAGCAAGCATCAGGAGTTGGAACAAACGTTTCAATGATGAGGTTAAACACCTTGGATTCATCCAAAGTGAAAAAGAACATTGTGTTTATTGTGCAAGGCCTCGCAAGACGCCATTGCTTTTGACTATTAAATCCAATTTATTTGAATCGACTAGACTTTTAATTTTCTTTATTTTTATTTTCATTTTTCTTTATTTTTATTTTTTAGATTTACTTAAAATTTTATTTATTTTTTAGGATTTTTCATGCTGGTCGAATCATCCATACGAAGATCTGAGAGGATTGCATGTAGGAGAAGTCAATTCACTTCAAACTCACCAACAAGGACTACAAGTTGATTTCTATCTTCTTCTAGTTGTATTTTATCTTGTACTGGTTGTCTTTGATTTTTTTTGAGTTGTATTTGATCTACTACTAGTTGTTTTTCATCTTGTCCTGGTTGTCTTTTGATAGGGTGGAAATCAATGATAATAATATTTATAACCCTAATGTCTACTTTACTGTCAATTGACAAGTGCATGAATCTATCGTATATTATAGATTGGGGTGTTGATCCACAGGGATAGTGTATTAAGGTTAAGTTGTTCACTAATTCTAGGGTTGTTTGGTTGTTTGGTTGAGTTATGTTGTGTTTTAAGGTGATCAATCAAAGTAGTAGAGGGTTAAAGGTAATAAAGAATTCTAGGGATCAGACTATCTGTCATTCCTATTCATCTAATCTAGATTCTGGTTGTCATAGCAATTGCGCACGGTCTGTAACCAACCGCATGCTACTGCTAATACCTGTCAGTTTGTAAAGTTACTCAATAGCATGCAGCTCTGTCACCATCCATACACGTTCTGGGTAAACTGTACAAAGTTTGGTTTCAACTCCAGTCGGAATCGTATTCGGTTTGATCAGAACCGCCACGCCATGTACTGGTATCAATGTGATCTGATAGCTGCTAATCCTATTCTAGTATTGTCTGCCTTGCCGTTTAACCAACACCATAACTGAGTAAGCCCCTATCGGTGTACTTAGTTCAGTTGCATGAAGATTTATGATAAATCCTAATTACCAATATTTCACAATACCAATAATCGGGATTACTCCACTATTAGTTATAGAATGCGACATTCCTTTGCTAAACCATATCCTAATAGGTTCCTTTAATGCAATTCGAATACAAGCGGGCACATTGTCGGCATGTTCTACTTGTATCTAAGATACTTATATTATTTGGATATTGGTTAACCTCCCAATTAAGGGTATGTAGGGATTACGTACTCCAAACATACGAGGTCACTTTAAGCACACAATAAATAAGAACATAAGGCATAGAGATCTATGTAAGAATTCAGATCATAGTGCAAAGATAATATAAATGAATAACTAGATTAAACTTATAAGAATTCAAGATTACAAGCCTTTATCCTAGAAGGGTTCTATCTAGCCTTTTATGGGCAAATACACAATGAAAAGAGATAGAAGAGACATGATACAACAAAAGAGAAGAAAGAGAGATGGAAGGAGTACACCTTGAGAGTCTTCTCTGCCTTCTTATTGCTGCCTTGCCTCTGTTCTTGGCTAAATTCTGCCCTTAGGCAGAATCGTGCCGCTCTAATATGCCTTTTTACTAACCCTAACTTTGCTAAATTGAAAGATGAGAGATTGATACAAAGGGATTGGTATTTATAGGCTTCTTGGACGTATTAGGGCAGAGGGGGACGTGTTCTGGAGTTATGGTACTTGAAGAGCAAGTAACTTGGAGTCCAACTTGTTTCATAACCGTCATTCCTTCTGGAAACTGCAGTCCATGCGGATTTGGCTGAACTGCACACAATTGCATACTAAAATGCATGCTACCAGATAATGAACTGTTGCATTTCTGTGCAGATGGCTTCTTCAATAGTGCGCGGTTGGGCGTGCGGTTTGGCTCATCTGTGTGCTATCAAGAATCTTTGGATTCTTGTTCCAGTTCCTTGCTTTGCTTGCATGCGGTTTGTGTCCAAACCGTACGACAAATGCTTGTTGTCCAGAATACTTCATTTTACCTCTATTTTAGACCTAAAAGTAATAGAAATTTGCAATTCTCTAGAATTAGGATAAAATGACAAAAATAATACGATTCTTAAGAAAATAGATAATTATAATACGATAAATGGCAATAATTTAGGCTAAGTGATAGGGAAAATAACGACTTATTTCACCCCTATCATCTTTCATGTTCTATTAGTTATCTTTCACGTTCTACTAGTTGTCTTTCATTTACTACATGTTGTTTTTCACCTATAAATAGTTGTTTTTCATCTTGTAGTTATTGTCTTTGATATTCTAATTGTTGTCTTTCATCTAGTACTGGATGTGTTTCTTATTCTACTGGTTGTCTTTCATCTACTACGTACTGGTTGTTATTATGTTGTGTATTTTAGGTGTGATTATTTTGGGTCAAATCAGTACAATTTTTTCGCTTTAAATTTATAAAACCTAAATATGCAAAGAAGATTGAATTACAAGTGCACAATCTATCTTTATAGTAAATAAGGTATCGATCCAAAGACTAGGGCAATTGTATTTTCTATTTTAAACTAAATTAAATCTAAATAAATGCAAATAAGTAAATGGGGGGGGGGGGGTGGTTGTTGTTGCAAGTAAACTTAATTTTGGGTTCAATACCCGAAGTAGTTGGTTGTAACAATAACTAAATTAAATGCAAAGTAAAAAAAAGTGTTTTGTAATTAAGATAACGAGGTCTAAGGGATTTTGGTCGACAATCACTTGGTCATTCTATTTTACTTTTGGAGTTCTCTAAATTCATGTTGTTGTCTTGATGGGGATTGGCTTATATACCTCCTAACATCTACCTTTCATAATTCATGTCTTCACATTAATATATCTCCAGCTTAGGTCTGTCACTACCTATTTAGGTTCTTTAATTGAAGTCATCTATTACTACTAATTGGTATTGCATTTGGTAGACTCCCGATTAATAGAGTAATCACACATATGGTTTCCCACGACTTTCCATACTGAACCTTTGGTTCTATGAATCTGGGCATTTGTCGAAGTAAGATTCTTTTTCCTTAATCTTTGTTTGATCCCTATTTTTTTTTATTCTTCATTACAGATTTCTTATCGTTATCGTTTCTTTCATCTTGGGGTAGACTAGACTTGGTATATCTAACCAATTATCCCTAAGGTGATTTGTGTACAATAAAAGGGTTAATTTTATACCAACGTAACCATAGAGACAGGAGGTACTGTCACTACCTCCGCAAGGTCCGATTATCAAAACACAATCATGCATGACTCACAAATATAAAATAAAACCAAACATCAAGCCAAAACAATCATTATAAAAAGAACATCCATGTAAATAAACTAACACAAGTTCATGATACAACCTAAGCCCTCAGAGAGGAAATTAGCCTCTGATGGGTGTAATCACAAAAACAATAACATCCATGATAGAAAACAAGTAAAATAATACATGAAAACAAGATAATAACAAGAGAAATAGACTACACCAATTTCCAAGTTACGCCCCAGTTCTTCATTGGAAGGTCCTCGAGATCTGCCAAGTCCTTCAATCCTTCGCGCCTTTGATTCACTTCAGAGATGAGATGGATGGAGATGGTGAATAGGGTTTGATGGAAGAGAAATATGGTATTCAAAGATGGCTTTCCCAAAGGGGAGATGATCTTCCTCCTGCTGCCTCCCCCTCATTTATAGCTATTTTGTGACTGGGGAGTAAACAACCAATAATGGAAAGTGAATCAATCAAGATCCCGTGAGATATGACAATAGATTCCTGCTGATTTCTTTCTAAAAAGGTTCCTGTAACTTGCACATTATAAATTCTGATTTCTAAACTTCTTATAATTGTAAATCTCATTGTCCTCTTTCGAGCAAGCTTTTATTTGCCTAAAACGGAGTTTGTATGGCCAAGATATGGCCAAAATACGAAAAGATGTCGAAATTTGGAATTCCTGCGAATATATGTGCGGCTAGGGGTGGGAGCAGGGGTGGTTGATAAGCATAACTTATATACACATTCGATCTAAATTTTGGCAAAATTCTAACGCCAAATATCATGTATTTTAAATAAGAACTTATTAAAATATACCTAGAATCAAGTTACTGCGGTTGTTTGACTTTAAATGCAGGAAAAGGTGAAAAACTGAAGAAAATGACCTCCAGTGCGGACGCACTCAAGCCAGTGCGGACGCACTCAAGCCAGTGCGGACGCACTCAAGCCAGTGCGGACGCACTCAAGCCAGTGCGGACGCACTCAGGACTTAGCCGCATTTCCAGCATCTCAGCAGACCCAGGGATTTTTTCTGAGCATAATGCGTCCGCACTCAGACACCAGTGCGGGTCAGCCACCCGCACTCAATACTTAGCCGATTTCTTCAAGCTCCATAACAACACAGAAATTTCACCAGTGCAGGTCAACTACCCAAATCATATCCAGTGCGGACGCACTGAGGAGATTTCACAGGATTTTTCCAAGTTAAATATGGAAACTCAGAATCCAGTGCGGGTCAGCCACCTGCACTCACCACCAGTGCGGATGCACTGGAGCTGCAGAAAGCCAAAATTACACATTTTCAACATGGTTTCTATTTTTGGCGCTTCATGGACGTGTTTTACAACTAAATATGGACAAGGCAACCTGGGAAATAATCCGAATATAGCACCCACTCACCTCACAACTATGCTTCTTAATTGGGCATAGTCCTTGGCTATAAATGGAGGAGTTGATTTCCTATTCAAGCATCATCCATTCCCATCTCTCTCTCCCTTAGTGCATGTCCATTTCCATAAAATATAGCGATAAATCTGCGGTAATTCCTGGAGTTCCTGAAACTTTTCTAGGAAGGAAAAGAAGGTCCAAGCAAGATTTCGGCAAGTTTGAGGTTCTTGATTCAATAAAGGGTGTAATCATTTCTTTATTTCATTTCTTCTTATTTTTGCCAATTTTTGTAATGGATCTCTCCATGAGGGAGTAGATCTCTCTCTAGGGGTTTAGGTCAATGCATGAACTTGTTTAATTATATCTTATTCGGTTATTTGTTTTTGTTATGATTGTTTCTATGGGATTTGATGTTAATTTCTGTGATTTATCATTTGTGTTAATTACATAATTAGTACTTGAATTGTAGTTATCTCGTTTTGGATTTGAAAGAACCAAAATTGACTAGGATCAATAGGATAGTACCAAATTATGAATGCAAATAACACTCAAATTGAAGGTCTTTGCAACACACTGGTGGCGTCTCCATATGGCAAGAGAAGATGGTGGTTTCAACCATAATACAATACTCCACTTGAAGGACTTTGCAAGACAATAGTACCATCTTTGGATGGTAAGAGAAGAGGGTTTTGCAACCCTATTACAATACTCCAATTGAAGGCCTTTGCAGGACAATAATAGCGTTTCCCGATGGCAAGAGAAAATGGTAGTTATAAACCGAATACAACACTCCATTGAAGATCTTTCTAGTAGTAGTGTCTCCAGATGGCAACATAAGAGGGTGGTTGCAACCCCAATACAACAATACAATTGAAGGTGTTTGGAGCACACTAGTAGTGTCCCTATATGGCAAGAAGAGAGGGTGCTTGCAACCCTAATACAACACAACAATTGAAGGTCTTTGCAGCACTCAAATAGTATCTCCATATGGCAAGAGAATGGGTAGTTGGAACTGCAATATAACGCTCCAATTGAAGGTCTTAGCAACACTCTAGTAGTGTCTCCAGATGGCTATATAAGAGGATAGTTGTGATAACGCCAAAATATATAGTGAAAATCACTATTTTTTAGTACGGAAAATGGTGGAAAAGCGTATGCAAAGTATTCATTTTCCTGAATTATTCACCGCAAATGTGTTTTTAGACTATTTTGGCAGGTTTTGGAGAAAGTTGTGAATTTAGGCCGAAAACGGAGCAAAAATGTTATATTTAGGCCGATTCCGACGAAGGCGTCAAAATAGGACATATACAAACACCTCACACGAAGTGCACAACATGCATCATGGCGAAATTCACTAAAATTTGGCTAAGTACAGTGCCCTACGACCTCAGCTATGTCACATGCAGCATAAATGCCTATGCCGCAGGGGCACGTGGATTGAATCCATGGACTGTTTAGTTTGGATTAAATCTCAGCCGTTGGACAACAACCTTCTAGAAGGATGCATTTTCAGATGTGGCAGGCCTTGCCTCGCCTTGAAGTCTAAGTTTAGCGCTCCAAATATAGCATTTTATGCTATATTTGGCACCCATAATCTCCCATGATCTCCATGTTCTCCATGACTCCTCACCCCTAGACTAGGCTATATAAACCCCTCTTGTAATAGACATGAGTGTGCATGTTTTAGTTGTGTAAGTCCATGGTTTAGAGCAGAATATTGCGTGAAATATTTGGAGTCGTGGAGAAGAAGAATCGCTCGAAGTCCAAGGCGGAAAAAGAAGGAGTCTTGTAAGGAAGAGGTGTTCTAGGTTCTAGGTTATGTCTTTCTTTTATTACTTCTTTTATTTTGTCATGGCTTTGAGTAGCTAAGCTCCTCCCCTCTAGGGATGGATGTAATGAATTCTAATTGCTCTTTACTTTAATTAGAATGCTATTGAAATATGTCTTTGCATACATAGTTCTGTCCATAGATGGTCCAGTGTCCTCCACACACCAATAGGTGTTATAAGTCGTTGTACCTCGGTGTGGGAGGGGATACATGTAAATACTATAAACACTTCGGCTAACGAGGCTTGGCCGCGGTTCAAAGGCTAGGGTTCGCTCCAATTGAAGGTGTTTGTACCACCCAAGTAGTGTCTCCAGATAGCAAGAGATGTGGGTAATTGCAACCCTATTACAACACTCTTAGTAGTGTCTCTAGATGGCCAAAGAAGAGGGTAGTTGCAAGCCAAATACAACACTCCAATTGAATGTGTTTGTAGCGCTCTAGTAGTGTCTCCAGATGAAAAAAGAAGTAGCTAATAGTAACCTTATTACAACACTCCAATTGAAGGTCTTTGCAACACCCTTAGTAGTGTCTCTTGATAACAAAAGAAGAGGGTAGTTGCAAGCCAAATAACACTCCAATTAAAGGTGTTTGGACCACACTAGCAATGTCTTTTAGATGGCTGGAGAAGTGGCTAATTGCAACTCTATTACAACACTCCAATTGAAGGTCTTTGCAACACTCTTAGTAGTGTCTATAGATGGCAAAAGAAGAGGGTAGTCGCAAGCCAAATACAACAATCCTATTGAAGGTGTTTACTCTAGTAGTGTCTCCAGATGGCAACAGAAGTGCATAATAGCAACCCTATTACAACTCCCCAATTGAAGGTCTTTGCAATACTCTTAGTAGTGTCTCTAGATGACACAATAAGAGGGTAGTTGCAAGCCAAATACAACACTCTAATTGTGGTGTTTATAGCACTCCGGTAGTGTCTTTAGATGGCAAGGGAAGTGGGTAATTGCAACCCTATTACAACACTCCAATTGAAGGACTTTGCAACAATCTTAGTAGTATCAATAGATGACAAAAGAAGACGGTAGATGCAAGCCAAATACAACACTCTAATTGAAAGTGTTTGTAGCACTCTAGTAGTGTCTGTAGGTAGCAAGAGAAGTGGCTAATTGCAACCCTATTACAACACTCCAATTGAAGGTCTTTGCAACACTCTTATCAGTGTCTCTAAAGGCAACAAAAGAGGTTAGTTAGAACCCTAATACAATACTACAAAAGAAGAGGGTAGTTGCAAGCCAAATACAACATTCTAATTGAATGTGTTTGTAGAACTCTAGTAGTGTCCTTAGATGACAAGAGAAGTGGCCAATTATAACCCAATTACAACACTCCAATTGATGGTCTTTGCAATACTCTTAGTAGTGTCTCTAGATGACAAAAGAAGAGGGTAGTTGCAAGCCAAATACAACACTCCAATTAAAGGTGTTTATAGCACTATACTACTGTCTTCAAACGGCAAGAGAAGTGGCTAATTGCAACTCTATTACAACACTCCAATTGAAGGTATTTTCAACATTCTTAGTAGTGTCTATAGATGGCAAAAGAAGAGGGTTGTTGCAAGCTAAATACAACACTCCAATTGAAGGTGTTTGTAGCACTTTAGTAGTGTCTCCAAATAGCAAGAGAAGTCAGTAATTGCAACCTTATTACAACTCTCCATTTGAAGGTCTTTGTAACACTCTTAGTGGTGTCTCTTGATGGCAAAAGAAGAGGGTAGTTGCAAGCGAAATACAACACTCCAATTGAAGGTTTTTGTAGCACTCTAGTAGTGTCTCTAGATGGCAAGAGAAGTGGCTAATTACAACCCTTTTACAACAGTCCAATTGAAGGTATTTGCTACACTCTTAGTAGTGTCTCTAATGGCAACATAAGAGGTTAGTAACAACCCCAATACAATACTACAATTGAAGGTCTTTGTAGGACACGAGTAGTGTCTCCGGGTAGCATGATCTCGTCGTAACCCTAATACAACACTCTAATTGAAGGTCCTAGCAGCAGTCTTATAGTGTCTCTAAATGGCAAAAGAAGATGGTAGTTTCAAGCCAAATACAAAACTCCAATTGAATGTGTTTCTAGCACTCTAGTAGTGTCTCCAGATGACAAGAGAAGTGGTTAATTGTAACCCTATTAAAATACTCCAATTGAAGGTCATTGCAACAATCTTTGTAGTGTCTCTAGATGACAAAAGAAGGGGTAGTTGCAAGCGAAATACAACACTCCAATCGAAGATTTTTGTAGAACTCAAGTAGTGTCTCCAAATTGTAAGAGAAGTGGCTAATTGCAACCCTATTACAACACTCCAACTGAAGGTCTTTGCAACACTCTTAGTAGTGTCTCGAGATGGCAAAAGAAGAGGGCAGTTGCAAACCAAATACAACACTCTAATTGAAGGTGTTTGTAGCACTCTAGTAGTATCTCCAGATAGCAAGGGAAGTGGGTAATTGCAATCATATTACCACACTCCAATTGAAGGTCTTTGCAACCCTTTTAGTAGTATCTCTAGATGGCAAAAGAAGAGGGGAGTTGCAAGCCAAATACAACACTCCAATTAAAGGTGTTTGGAGCACACTAGTAGTGTCTTTTAGATGGCCGGAGAAGTGGCTAATTGCAACTTTATTACAACACTGCAATTGATGGTCTTTTCAACATTTTTAGTAGTGTCTATAGATAGCAACAGAAGAGGGTTGTTGCAAGCCAAATACAACACTCCAATTGAAGGTGCTTGTAGCACTTCAGTAGTGTCTCCAAAACGCAAGAGAAGTCGGTAATTGCAACCCTATTACAACACCCCATTTGAAGGTCTTTGTAACACTCTTAGTAGTGTCTTTCGATTGCAAAAGAAAATGGTAGTTGCAACCGAAATACAACAAACCAATTGAAGGTTTTTATAGCACTCTAGTAGTGTCTCCAGATGGCAAGAGAAGTAGGTAATTGCAACTCTCTTATAACACTCCAATTGAAGGTCTTTGCAACACTTTTAGTAGTCTCGAGATGGCAAAAGAAGAGGGCAGTTGCAAACCAAATACAACACTCTGATTGAAGGTGTTTGTACCACGCAAGTAGTGTCAAAAAATGGCAAGGGAAGTGGGTAATTATAACCATATTACAACACTCCAATTGAAGGTTTTTCAACACTCTTAGTAGTGTCCCTAGATGACAAAAGAAGAGGGGAGTTGCAAGCGAAATACAACACTCCAATCGAAGGTTTTTGTAGCACTCTAGTAGTGTCTCCAGATGGCAGGAGAAGTGTCTAATTGCATCCCAATTACAACACTCCAATTGAAGGTCTTTGCAACGCTCTTAGTAGTGCCTCTAGATGGCAAAAAAAGAGGGTAGTTGCAAGCCAAATACAACACTCCAATTGAAGGTGTTGTAGAACTCTAGTAGTGTCTCTAGATAGCAAGAAAAGTGGGTAATTACAACCTTATTACAACACCCCAATTGAAGGTCTTAGCAACACTCTTAGTAGCGTGTCTTCATGGCAAAACAAGAGGGAAGTTTGAAGCCAAATACAATACTTGAATTGAAGTTGTTTGTAGCATTCTTGTAAAGTCTTCAGATGGCAAGGGAATTAGGTAATTGCAACTCTATTATAACCCTCCAATTGAAGGTCTTTGCAACACACATAGTAGTGTCTCTAGATGGCAAAAGAAGAGGTTCGTTGCAACCCCAATACAACACTCCATTTGAATGTATTTGCAGCACACTAGTAATGTCTCCAGATGGTAGGGGAAGAGGGTCGATGCAGCCATATTACAGCACTCCATTTGAAGGTCTTAGCAGCACTCTTGTTGTGTCTCTAGATGGCTAAAGAAGAGGGTAGTTGCATGCGAAATACAACACTCTAATTGAAGGTGTTTGTAGCACTCTAGTAGTGTCTCCAGATAGCAAAGCAAAGTGGGTAATTTCAACCCTATTACAACACTCCAATTTAAAGTCTCTACAGCACACAAGTAGTGTCTCCATATTGCAAGAGAAGAGGTTCGTTGCAACCCTAATATAACACTCCAATTGAAGGTCTTTGCAACACACTAGTAATGTCTCCAGATGACAAGAGAAGAGGTTGTTGGAACCTTGATACATCTCTCCAATTGAAGGTGTTAGCAACACGCTAGTAGTGTCTCTAGATGACAAAATAAGAGGGTAGTTGCAAGCAAAATACAACACTCCAATTGAAGGTGTATGTAGCATTCTAGTAGTGTCTTCAGATGACAAGAGAAGTGGTTAATTGTAACCTTATTACAACACTCCAATTGATGATCTTTGCAACACTCTTAGTACTGTCTCCAGACAACAAAAGAAGAGGGTGGTTGCTTGCCAAATACAACACTCCAATTGAAGGTGTTTGTAAAAGTCTAATACTGTCTTCAAATGGGAAGAGAAGTGGCTAATTATAACCTTATTACAACACTCCAATTGAAGGTGTTAGCAACACTCTAGTAGTGTCTCTAGATGACACAATAAGATGGTAGTTGCAAGCCAAATACAACACTCCAATTGTGGTATTTGTAGCACTCCAGTAGTGTCTTCAGATGGTAAGAGAAGTGGCTAATTGTAACCCTGTTACAACACTCCAATTGAAGGTTTTTGCAACACTATTAGTAGTGTCTCTAGATGATAAAAGAAGAGGGTAGTTGTAAGCCAAATACAACACTCCATTTGAAGCGGTTTATAGCACTATACTACTGTCTTCAAACGGCAAGAGAAGTGGCTAATTGCAACTCTATTACAGGACTCCAATTGAAGGTCTTTGCAACACTCTTAGTAGTGTCTCGAGATGGCAAAAGAAGATTGTAGTTGCAAACCAAATACAACACTCTAATTGAAGGTGTTTGTAATACGCCAGTAGTGTCAAAACACAGGAAGGATGTAGGTAATTGCAACCATATTACAACACTCCAATTGAAGGTTTTTGCAACACTTTTAATAGTGTCTCTAGATGGCAAAAAAAGATGGTAGTTGCAAGCCAAATACAACACTCCAATTGAAGGTGTTGGTAGCACTCTAGTAGTGTCTCCAGATAGCAAGGAAAGTGGGTAATTACAACCTTATTACAACACCCCAATTGAAGGTCTTAGCACCACCCTTAGTAGCTTCTCTTCATGGCAAAACAAGAGGGCAGTTTGAAGCCAAATACAATACTTGAATTGAAGTTGTTTGTAGCATTCTTCTAATGTCTTCAGATGGCAAGGGAAGTAGGTAATTGCATCTCTATTATAACCCTCCAATTGAAGGTCTTTGCAACACACATAGTAGTGTCTCTAGATGGCAAAAGAAGAGGTTCGTTGCGACCCCAATACAACACTCCATTTGAATGTATTTGCAGCACACTAGTAATGTCTCTAGATGGTAGGGGAAGAGGGTCGATGCAGCTATATTACAGCACTCCATTTGAAGGTCTTAGCAACACTCTAGTAGTGCCTCTAGATGGCACAATAAGAGGGTAGTTGCGAGCCAACTACAACATTCCAATTGTGGTATTTGTAGCACTCCAGTAGTGTCTTCAGATGGTAAGAGAAGTGGCTAATTGTAACCCTGTTACAAGACTCCAATTGAAGGTTTTTGCAACACTATTAGTAGTGTCTCCAGATGATAAAAGAAGAGGGTAGTTGCAAGCTAAATACAACACTCCAATTGAAGCTGTTTATAGCACTATAGTAGTGTCTTCAAACGGCAAGAGAAGTGGCTAATTGCAACTCTATTACAGTACTCCAATTGAGGGTCTTTGCGACACTCTTAGTAGTGTCTCGAGATGGCAAAAGAAGATGGTAGTTGCAAACCAAATACAACACTCTAATTGAAGGTGTTTGTAATACGCCAGTAGTGTCAAAACACAGGAAGGGAAGTGGGTAATTGCAATCATATTACAATACTCCAATTGAATGTTTTTGCAACACTCTTGGTAGTGTCTCTAGATGGCAAAAGAAGATGGTAGTTGCAAGCCAAATACAACACTCCGATTGAAGGTGTTTATAGCACTATAGTTGTGTCTTCAAACGGCAAGAGAAGTGGCTAATAGCAACTCTATTACAGGACTCCAATTGAAGGTCTTTGCAACACTCTTAGTAGTGTCTCGAGATGGCTAAAGAAGATGGTAGTTGCAAACCAAATACAACACTCTAATTGAAGGTGTTTGTGGCACGCCAGTAGTGTCAAAACATGGGAAGGGAAGTAGGTAATTGCAACCATATTACAACACTCCAATTGAAGGTTTTTGCAACACTCTTAATAGTGTCTCTAGATGGCAAAAGAAGGTGGTAGTTGCAAGCCAAATACAACACTTCAATTGAAAGTGTTTGTAGCACTCTAGTAGTGTCTCCAGATAACAAGGGAAGTGGGTAATTGCAACCCTATTACAACACCCCATTTGAAGGTCTTTGTAACACTCTTAGTGGTGTCTGTAGATTGCAAAAGAAGATGGTAGTTGCAACCGAAAGACAACACTCCAATTGAAGGTTTTGGTAGCACTCTAGTAGTGTCTCCACATGGCAAGAGAAGTAGGTAATTGCAACTCTTTTATAACACTCCAATTGAAGGTCTTTGCAACACTTTTAGTAGTTTCGAGATGGTAAAAGAAGAGGGTAGTTGCAAACCAAATACAACACTCTAATTGAAGGTGTTTGTACCACGCAAGTAGTGTCAAAAAATGGCAAGGGAAGTGGGTAGTTACAACCATATTACAACACTCCAATTGAATGTTTTTGCAACACTCCAATTGAAAGTTTTTGCAACACTCTTAGTAGTTTCTCTAGATGGCAAAATAATAGGGGAGTTGCAAGCGAAATACAACCGTCCCATCCAAGGTTTTTGTAGCACTCTAGTAGTGTCTCCAGATGGCAAGCGAAGTGGTTAATTGCAACCCAATTACAACACTCTAATTGAAGGTCTTTGCAAGATTCTTAGTAGTGTCTCTAGATGGCAAAAAAAGATGGTAATTGCAAGCCAAATACAACACTCCAATTGAAGGTGTTTGTAGAACTCTAGTAGTGTCTCTAGATAGCAAGGAAAGTAGGTAATTACAACCTTATTACAACACTACAATTGAAGGTCTTAGCAACACTCTTAGTAGCGTCTCTTCATGGCAAAACAAGAGGGCAGTTTGAAGCCAAATACAATACTTGAATTGAAGTTGTTTGTAGCATTCTTGTAATGTTTTCAGATGGCAAGGAAAGTAGGTAATTGCAACTCTATTATAACCCTCCAATTGAAGGTCTTTGCAACACACATAGTAGTGTCTCTAGATGGCAAAAGAAGAGGTTCATTGCAACCCCAATACAACACTCCATTTGAATGTCTTTGCAGCACACTAGTAATGTCTCTAGATGGTAGGGGAAGAGGGTCGATGTAGCCATATTACAGCACTCCATTTGAAGGTCTTAGTAGCACTCTTGTTGTGTCTCTAGATGGCTAAAGAAGAGGGTAGTTGCATGCGAAATACAACACTCTAATTGAAGGTGTTTGTAGCACTCTAGTAGTGTCTCCAGATAGCGAGGGAAGTGGGTAATTGCAACCCTATTACAACACTCCAATTGAAGGTCTTAGCAACACTCTTAGTAGCGTTTCTAGATGGCAAAACAAGGGGGCAGTTTCAAGCCAAATACAATACTCAAATTGAAGTTGTTTGTAGCATTCTAGTAGTGTCTTAAGATGGCAAGGGAAGTAGGTAATTGCAACTCTATTATAACACTCCAATTGAAGATCTTTGCAACACACATAGTAGTGTCTCTATATTGCAAGAGAAGAGGTTTGTTGCAATCCTAATAGAACACTCCAATTGAAGGTCTTTGCAGCACACTAGTAATGTCTCCAGATGGCAAGAGAAGAGGTCGTTTGAACCTTGATACAACTCTCAAATTGAAGGTGTTAGCGACACTCTAGTAGTGTCTCTAGATGGCAAAATAAGAGGGTAGTTGCAAGCCAAATACAACACTCCAATTGAAGGTGTATGTAGCATTCTAGTAGTGACTTCAGATGGCAAGAGAAGTGGCTAATTGTAACCCTATTACAACACTCCAATTGATGATCTTTGCAACACTCTTAGTACTATCTCTAGATAACAAAAGAAGAGGGTAGTTGCTAGCTAAATACAACACTCCAATTGATGATCTTTGCAACACTCTTAGTACTATCTCTCGATAACAAAAGAAGAGGGTAGTTGCTAGCCAAATACAACACTCCAATTGATGGCGTTTGTAAAACTCTAGTAGTGTTTTCAAATGGGAAGAGAAGTGGCTAATTGCAATCCTATTACAACACTCCAATTGAAGGTGTTAGCAACACTCTAGCAGTGTCTCTAGATGGAACAATAAGAGGGTAGTTGCAAGCCAAATACGACACTCCAATTGTGGTATTTGTAGCACTCCAGTAGTGTCTTCAGATGGTAAGAGAAGTGGCTAATTGTAACCCTGTTAGAACACTCCAATTGAAGGGTTTTTGCAACACTATTAGTAGTGTCTCTAGATGATAAAAGAAGAGGGTAGTTGTAAGCCAAATACAACACTCCATTTGAAGCTGTTGATAGAACTATAGTAGTGTCTTCAAACGGCAAGAGAAGTGGCTAATTGCAACTCTATTACATGACTCCAATTGAAGGTCTTTGCAACACTCTTAGTAGTGTCTCGGGATGGCAAAAGAAGTTGGTAGTTGCAAACCAAATACAACACTCTAATTGAAGGTGTTTGTGGCACACAAGTAGTATCGAAACATGGGGAGGGAAGTAGGTAATTGCAACCATATTACAACACTCCAATTGAAGGTTTTTGCAACACTCTTAATAGTGTCTCTAAATGACAAAAGAAGATGGTAGTTGCAAGCCAAATACAACCCTCCAATTGAAGGTGTTGGTAGCACTCTAGTAATGTCTCCAGATAGCAAGGGAAGTGGGTAATTGCAACCCTATTACAACACTCCAATTGATGTTCTTAGCAACACTCTTAGTAGCATCTCTAGATGGCTAATGAAGAGGGTAGTTGCATGCGAAAAACAACACTCTAATTGAAGGTGTTTGTAGCACTCTAGTAGTGTGTCTAGATGGAAAGAGAAGTGGGTAATTCCAAACCTATTACAACACTCCAATTGAAAGTCTCTGCAGCACACAAGTGACACCTATATTGAAATAGAAGAGGTTTGTTGCAACCTTAATACAACACTTCAATTGAAGGTCTTTGCAACATACTAGTAATGTCTCTAGACGGCAAGAGAAGAGGTCGTTGGAACCTTGATACAACTCTCAAATTGAAGGTGTTAGCAATACTCTAGTAGTGTCTCTAGATGGCAAAATAAGAGGGTAGTTGCAAGCCAAATACAACACTCCAATTGAAGGTGTATGTAGCATTCTAGTAGTGTCTTCAGATGGCAAAGAAATGGCTAATTTTAACCCTATTACAACAGTCCAATTGATGATATTTGCAACACTCTTAGTACTGTCCCTAGATAACAAAAGAAGAAGGTAGTTGCTAGCCAAATACAACACTCCAATTGATGGTGTTTGTGAAACTCTAGTAGTGTCTTCAAATGGGAAGAGAAGTGCATAATTGTAACCCTATTACAACACTCCAATTGAAGGTGTTAGCAACACTCTAGTAGTGCCTCTAGATGGCACAATAAGAGGGTAGTTGCGAGCCAAATACAACATTCCAATTGTGGTATTTGTAGCACTCCAGTAGTGTCTTCAGATAGTAAGAGAAGTGGCTAATTGTAACCCTGTTACAAGACTCCAATTGAAGGTTTTTGCAACACTAGTAGTAGTGTCTCCAGATGATAAAAGAAGAGGGTAGTTGCAAGCCGCAACACTCCAATTGAAGTTGTTTATCGCACTATAGTAGTGTTTTCAAACGGCAAGAGAAGTGGCTAATTGCAACTCTATTACAGTACTCCAATTGAAGGTGTTTGCAACACTCTTAGTAGTGTCTCGAGATGGCAAAAGAAGATGGTAGTTGCGAACCAAATACTATACTCTAATTGAAGGTGTTTGTAGAATGCCAGTAGTGTCAAAACATAGGAAGGGAAGTGGGTAATTGCAACCATATTACAACACTCAAATTGAAGATTTTTGCAACACTCTTGGTAGTGTCTCTAGATGGCAAAAGAAGGTGGTAGTTGCAAGCCAAATACAACACTCCAATTATAGGTGTTTGTAGCACTCTAGTAGTGTCTCCAGATAGCTAGGGAAGTGGGTAATTGCAACCCTATTACAACACTCCAATTGAAGGTCTTAGCAACACTCTTAGTAGCGTCTCTTGAGGGCAAAACAAGAGGGCAGTTTCAAGCCAAATACAATACTCCAATTGAAGTTGTTTGTAGCATTCTTGTAGTGTCTTCAGATGGCAAGGGAAGTAGGTAATTGCAACTCTATTATAACACTTCAATTGAAGGTCTTTGCAGCATACATAGTAGTGTCTCTATATGGCAAAAGAAGAGGTTCGTTGCAACCACAATACAAGACACCATTTGAATGTCTTTGCAGCACAATAGTAATGTCTCCAGATGGCAAGAGAAGAGGTCGTTTGAACCTTGATACAACTCTCAAATTGAAGGTGTTAGCATCGCTCTAGTAGTGTCTCTAGATGGCAAAATAAGAGGGTAGTTGCAAGCCAAATGCAACACTCCAATTGAAGGTGTATGTAGCATTCTAGTAGTTTCTTCAGATGGCAAGAGAAGTGGCTAATTGTAACCCTATTACAACACTCCAATTGATGATCTTTGCAACACTCTTAGTACTGTCTCTAGATAACAAAAGAAGAGGGTAGTTGCTAGCTAAATACAACACTCCAATTGATGGTGTTTGTAAAACTCTAGTAGTGTCTTCAAATGGGAAGATAAGTGGCTAATTGTAACCCTATTACAACACTCCAATTGAAGGTGTTAGCAGCACTCGAGTAGTGCCTTTAGATGGCACTATAAGAGGGTAGTTGCGAGCCAAATATAACATTCCAATTGTGGTATTTGTAGCACTCCAGTAGTGTCTTCAGATGGTAAAAAAAGTGGCTAATTGTAATCCTGTTACAACATTCCAATTGAAGGTTTTTGTAATACTATTAGTAGTGTCTCTAGATGATAAAAGAAGAGGGTAGTTGCAAGCCAAATATAACACTCCAATTGAAGTTGTTTATAGCACCATAGTAGTATCTTGAAATGGCCAGAGAAGTGGCTAAGTGCAACTCTATTACAGGACTCTAATTGAATGTATTTGCAACACTCTTAGTAGTGTCGCGAGATGACAAAAGAAGATGATAGTTGCAAATCAAATACAACACTCTAATTGAAGGTGTTTGTAGCATGCCAGTAGTGTCAAAAGATGACAAGGGAAGTGGGTAATTGTAACCATATTACAACATTCCAATTGAAGGTTTTTGCAACACTCTTAGTAGTGTCTCTAGATGGCAAAAGAAGATGGTAGATGCAAGCCAAATACAACACTCCAATTGAAGGTGTTTGTAGCACTCTAGTAGGGATATAGCAAGGGATGTGGGTAATTGTAACCCTATTACAACACTCTAATTGAAGGTCTTTGCAGCACACTACTAATGTCTCCAGATTGTAGGGGAAGAGGATCGATGCAACCATATTACACTCCATTTGAAGGTCTCAGCGGCACTCTTGTTGTGTCTCTAGATGGCTAAAGAAGAGGGTTGTTGCATGCGAAATACAATACTCTAATTGAAGGTGTTTGTAGCACTCTAGTAGTGTGTCTAGATGGAAAAAGAAGTGGATAATTCAAACCCTATTACATCACTCCAATTGAAAGTCTCTACAGCACACAAGTGGTGTCTCTATATTGAAATAGAAGAGATTTGTTGCAACCCTAATACAACACTCCAATTGAAGGTCTTTGCAGCACACTAGTAATGTCTCGAGATAACAAGAGAAGAGGTCGTTGGAACCTTGATACAACTCTCAAATTGAAGGTGTAAACAAACACTCTAGTAGTGTCTCTAGAGGGCAAAATAAGAGGGTAGTTACAAGCCAAATACAACACTCCAATTGAAGGTGTATGTAGCATTCTAGTAGTGTCTTCAGATGGCAAGAGAAGTGGCTAATTATAACCTACAACAGTCCAATTGATGATCTTTGCAACACTCTTAGTACTGTCTCTAGATAACAAAAGAAGAAAGTAGTTGCTAGCCAGATACAACACTCCAATTGATGGTGTTTGTAAAACTCTAGTAGTGTCTTCAAATGGGAAGAGAAGTGGCTAATTGTAACCCTATTACAACACTCCAATTGAAGGTGTTAGCAACACTCTAGTAGTATCTCTAGATGGCACAATAAGAGGGTAGTTGTAAGCGAAATACAACACTCCAATTGTGGTATTTGTAGCACTCCAGTAGTGTCTTCAGATGGTAAGAGAAGTGGCTAATTGTAACCCTGTTACAACACTCCAATTGAAGGTTTTTGCAACACTATTAGTAGTGTCTCTAGATGACAAAAGAAGAGGGTAGTTTTTTTTTGAAAATATCAGTAGTAGCTGCGATATAGCATATATGTAAAGAGTTTTGCCAAAAGGCATTACATCAGAAAATCAAACACACAGACCATTGATCTAATTAAACGACATACTTGTAAATTATGCCAAAACCACCCCTATCTATTTATTATTTGCATCAGTCTGGTTCCGGAAGCAAATTAGTTCCCATTAACCTCCTAGCACCAGTGTTACAGTACTTCAACCACAACCTTCCTTCCACCATGATTCTCTCTACTAAAGCTCTTGAATTTATTGACTTTCTTGAGAAAATTTTGTCATTCCTTCTTTTCCAGATGTTCCAGTAGACACACATGAATAAAACCCTTCCCTCATTCATTTTGGAAGTCCCCCCCGCACGTAGACCCTCATCTGAGTTAATCCAAACCTCTTCAACCGTGAGTCCAGTTGTCATTAGTGTGTATCCTAGTTTGATCGAAGTCTCCCTCCATACTTTAGTTGCAGCGTTACACAGAAACAACAGGTGAAGTGCCGTTTCAGAGGTACTGTTTTGACACATGCAATCCTTCATCTACCCCCATGTTTCGCCTCTGCATCATCTCTTGAGTCAATATTCTTTCATTGATCAGGATGTACGCAAATACCCTCACCTTGGGCGGTATTGGAAGGCTCCATACTGTCAAGCATTTTGAGGCTATTCTACCTCCACCCACTATCGTGTGATATGCTGATGAGGCCGAATAGGCGTGGGAAGCTATCCAGTTCCATAGCATCTCATCAGTATCCTGCGTAAAATCAATGTCAGTAAAAACTACCTCTTCTGTGTGCAGTGAATGTCGGATTGGATATGCATTCCGCAAGAAAATTCTTGATTGAATCGACCGTTCTCCTTGCTGTAGCATGTTTATCATTGGGTCTCCATTCCACGAGTCAAACCAATATGAATTTTTCCTTCCATCTCCAATATTCTAGCTAGTACAGAACTGAAAGATTGGGATTAGAGTTCTCAGTTTCGTCCAAAAAAATGACCCCCCTATCATCCAGATTTTTGGCCCCTTCGCATTATTGCCAATTAGTCTAATTCTGAGTAAGACCATGGTTCATAGACTAGTTGGTAATACATATGGTCACCACCACCACCTTAGTAACAGGGAGACATTTTGGAGCTCCAAATTTTGAACTCCCATACCACCCCATCGGTACGGCAAGCATACATGTTCCCAATTAATTAATGAAATGCTCCTTTTGTTGTTACCATCTCGACCCCATAGGAATGATCGTCTGATGTGGTCAATTCGTTTCACTTGGGTAGTAGAAAGCAGGTCATGAAGTATATGGGAATGGATGAGAGTACTCATTTGACCAGCTGCAGCCTCCCCCCGCGTGAAATCATTTTTCCTTTCCATCCTTGCATCCTTCTTTCAATCTTCTCAATCAATGGCAGGAAGGCTGATCGGCAAGGTGACTTGATGGTCAGAGGCATGCCCAAGTAGAGGACAGGGAATGTTGACTGTGTGAAACCCAGAATGTTCTTTGCACTGGTCAATTCTCCCTGTGTCAGGTTGATCGGGACGAAATTACTCTTTGCAGAGTTAATGTTCAATCCAGATACTTCCGCAAAGATTCTGAGCACAATCTTAAGGAAGATCAAGGTTTTTCTGTCAGAATTTGCAATTATCACCGTATCATCCGCATATTGTAGCGCCATGATTGATTCTACAATTTTTGTGGATAAAGGTTTATTGAGAAGCAAATTTGTTGCCGTGATCATTTGCTGCAGAACATCAGCAGCCAGAATAAAGAGCATGGGAGAGAGCGGGTCTCCCTGACGTAACCCTCTTCTATGCTTAATGAATTCAGAGCTTTCACCATTTATATGTACTGCTGATTGAGAAGATGAAAGCAAGTTCTGAATCCACTCGATCCATCTATCCGGGAACCCCCGAGTTCTCATCACAGAAGATAGAAAGGACCAATTGACTGAGTCAAATGCCTTTGAGAAGTCTATTTTTGCAAACACCACACTTCTTCCTGAACTCGATATGTGTTGCAAGATTTCTCTCGTAGAGATGAAGTTCTCTGCGATGTGGCGACCTTTGACGAAGGCCGTTTGATTCGGTGAAATTTGCTGCGGTAAGAAAGGCCTTAATCTATTCGATAAAACCTTGGCAATCAATTTTGGGACGAGGTTTATGATGCTTATTGGCCTAAAGTCTGCAATCAGTTTTGCTCCATCTTTCTTCGGAATCATCACTATATTGGCCATGTTAATAACATCCAATTTTGCTGTATTATGAAAAAAGTTCTCAAAGATATCCATCACCTCTCCTTTTACCAGCGGCCAATAGTTCTTTATAAATTCATGTGGCAGCCCATCTGGCCCCACCGCCTTATTACTCGGCAATTGCCGAACTGCTGCTTCCACCTCAATCTCAGTAAATTCGGCTTGCAGGGGTATTAAGTCAACTTCGTATGTAGGGTATAGCACCTGGGGACTGAATTGGAGAGCTTCAGGATCAGTACCCAGCACTTGGATAATATGGTCTCGAAATGCATTAATGATTGCACGTGCATCAGTGATACTGAGTTTTTCCTAAGTCTCGCAGACGCATACACATGGAAGTATTGTGTATTATGGTCCCCATGTGTTAGCCAATTACATCTCGAGCGTTGTTGCCAACGCAATTCGAGGTTGTTAGAGATCTCGTATGCCTTTTCCCTCATCTGCTACCTCTTTTGAAATTCTTTTGACATTAGGGGTCTAGATTCTTCCACCTTATCAAAGAATAAGATGGTCAACTTGCATGCCTCTAGTTCAACATTCATTTTCCCAAACCTCTTCTTGTGCCACTCTCTTAGCTTACTGTGCACTTGGAAAATTTTGTTGCCCATATACTCAATTGGGTCTAGATCCCCTGATAGCTCCTCATGCTCATTCCAAACCTAGTTGATTATGGGTGCAACCATTTCATACCGAAGCCAAAAGTTTTCAATCCGCATTGTATTCCTTTTATGCTGCAAGCTCTTACAACTTAGTACTAGAGGGACATGGTCTGACACTATTATCTCCAAAGCAGTCAATTTCACAATTGGCATTTGGGAAGCAATATCCGAAGATATGAAACATCTATCTAATTTGGATAAAGTCGGTGTAGGTTGCTTGTTTGACCATGTGTAGACACAATTAATCAAAGGCACGTCCACCAATTGTAAATCTCGGATTAGATCATTGAAAGAGAACATCATGCCAAAACTTCTCATAGGTCTCGAGCGATCAGTGAGCCATCTGACAATGTTGAAATCACCTACCAGGAACCAAGGGTGCACTATCTAAGTGTGTAGGGTTCTCAACTCGTCAATAAAAGCTTGTTTTCTCTCCTCCAGTACCGGACCATATACAGAAGTGACCTGAAATAATATGCCTGATTTCGGTTGCACACGTGTGGCGAGTGACAAATGAATTTTGTAAAGTAAAGCTCCTCTTCCAAGCAATAAAGCATCCGCCCGAGGTACCCAGTGCATGTAACATCACACATTCTCTATCAAAATAAGAAGGTAGCACACTCGCAACATAAGAGCAATTGTAACAATTCCATTTTGATTCCTGAATGCATACAACATCACATCTTGCATTCCGAATCACACTTCTAACAACATTACATTTTGAAGGATCACCTAATCCCCTTGTGTTCCACGACATAATCTTGATATTTTTAATAACATTTAAAACAATGATAAACAACACAACACAACAAGGACAAGAAGGAATCTAATCCAAGCTCAACTCATCCTCTAACTCATCCTCCGAGTCCGGGTCAAAGGTGACTGCATGATCACCGATGGGGCTGTCAGTTCCTTCAGTTGTGACTGGCAGTGTTGCCATACGGTCAGCATTGTCTGCTTGAAGAACCCGTGAGATATCATCAACAGAGACCCCTATTGCCTGGGCCAACATGAGAGAATCTGAGTATTGGATCTCAACCTCCACCAAACCATCTCCATCTTTATTTAATTGGGCCCCATTCGGCCCAGATTGTGTATTTCTCTTCTGAGGGCCCAAGTTAGAAGAGGAAGCAACATCCTTTCTTTTGGGCCTAATTAAAATAGTCGGCCCAGCATCCTTCTCCAATTCTTGTCCTGCCTTGGTGACGTCCGCACCCTTGTTTTGTCGTGGGGTCTGATTCTTAAAGAAGAGGGTAGTTGCAAGCCAAATACAACATTCCAATTGAAGCTGTTTATAGCACCAGAGTAGTGTCTTCAAATGGCAAGAGAAGTGGCTAATTGCAACTCTATTACAGGACTCCAATTGAAGGTCTTTGCAACACTCTTAGTAGTGTCTCGAGATGGCAAAAGAAGAGGGTAGTTGGAAGCCAAATACAAAAGTTCAATTGAAGTTGTTTGTAGCACTCTAGTAGTGTCTCTAAATGGCAAAGGAAGTGGGTAATTACAACCCTATTACAACACTTTTAGTAGTGTCTTTAGATGACAAAAGAAGACGGTAGTTGCAAGCCAAATATAACACTCCAATTGATGGTGTTTGTAGCATTCAAGTAGTGTCTGCATATGGTAAGAGATGTGGCCAATTGCAACCCTATTACAACACTCCAATTGAAGGTCTTTGCAACACTCTTAGTGTTGGGGTTTTGACGGTTCAAACCCATTGATTTAGCTTAAGCTGCGGAAAGAGTAAAATAAAATTTTTTTACATCTAACTTAAGCTACGGATTAAATGAATCAATAAGATTCGTTTAATCCTATTTACAGATCTACTCCATAATTGATTTTCTAAAGCTTTAAATCTATTTACCAATTAAATAGATTAATATAACAATTTATACCTTGTTTCCAAATCACAGTTGGAATGCAGATCGAGCGAGAAGATCTACACTAGGGAAGGAATCGACTCGGAGTATCACACGTGTGATACCTCTATCGGTTATCCACCAGGACTAACCGGAGAGCGGTTTATTTCTTCTGCCAGAAATATCGTAAACCGCGGAATTCTGCAGAAATACTATTCACCAAAAAAGGGACAGATTAAATATATTTAAGACTCCAAGTTATTCCGTTTCACTTAAAAGCAAAACAAGAAATACCGCAGAGTTTGCAAAAATATATTTTTCCGAATCTCGTAATAACCGAAACCGGGGAAGAGAGAAATTTCGATTAACGAATTAATCAGATTAACATGTGAATTAGTAAGTTTTCTCTCTACCCTCACCCCTCTATTTATAGTGTTTTGAGGAGGTTCGCAAAAGACCGAAATACCCCTCAAAACAAATCTATTTACCAAAAACCCTTGACACCTCATCCTTTAATATGTGAAAAAACCAAAATACCCCTTCCACACTCTTCTCCATGCTTCTACACCCTAAGGTGTCATGCAAGGTGGCATAGGTGTGAAATGACCATTTTGCCCTTGGCCCATTAAGGCATGAATAGTAAAAGGCTTTGATTTTGGGCTTTGACTTTGGGCTTTTAATTTTAATTAAGGCTTTGATTATTTTGGGCTTTTAAACCCATAATTCAAATCCATAATTAATAAATTAAAATCCAAATCAAATATATATAATTGTCATATACAATTATATTTCTTTTCGGTTGTTGTTCGGTAACTTTTATACAACGTAACGTGTACGTTTATAAATTAACCGTTGTTTCTGCTTGTCATTCTAAATGACATTTATAATTTAATTATATCACGTATAATTAATTATAACCATCTTAATATTAATTATAATCAATTTATAATTAATCAGTAAGATTCTCCGAGTAGCTCCTATATGGTGTGACCCAATAGGATCTGTGTTATGTTGGTAAACAGAGTTAAAACTGTTTTAACTTCTATAATCATGAGTGGTATCTGGCAACACATCATGACCATCCAATTACACAGATGATGCTGTACTGTACAATATCACGATCCAGTAAACTATTTACTTGTGTCTGTTCTTCTGTCTCATAGTTATTAGATCAGTTTCAAGGTAGATGTGTGTCATCCTTGCTAACTGAATCTTTTCTTGATCTTGAGTAGATTATCAAATATAATTACTCTTGTAATTATACCGCATGCAGATAATCTAACTCTACCAAGGGGCCCAGTGATGCTATTGCTCGTATAAAATACGAGGGACAAATAGTACTTTTGGTAGACTATCACTTCCTCAGCTAAGCTATACATATGAGAATGCTACCGTTATGACTGCTTTTTACGGACAGTGGTAGATAACAATCACACATACATATTTCTCAGTGGGAACGATAAATACCTCATACTGTAGAACGTGACACTGAATGAAAACATAAATGACACGAACACAATTCTATTTAATGTCTCATTCGGGGTCTGTCAAATACCATGTTCCTATAACATGTATCTATGTGATTAAAATGACATCTCGTGTCAAGTGGTTTGTAAAACTTAACCATCTTTTAATCCACATACTAACCTTATAGCGGTAATTAGTGTTCTTGCTAATTACCTTGGTCAGTGACCTTTTAAGAGTATATATCATCTATATTATGGAGTTTCACAATTTCAGTCATAAACTCGAAATGATCCATAAATGCAATAATACTCAAGGCAACAAAATGATATATAAATAAACATTCAATTCATGAACAAAGCTTTATGATAATTTATCGTATTATTGACTTCTAGATTATTACAAACTAACACTCAGTAGTGTCTCTAGATGACAAAATAAGAGGGTAGTTGCAAGTCAAATACAACACTCCAATTGAAGATGTTTGTAGCACTCTATTTGTGTTTCCAGATGACACGAGTAGTGGCTAATTGCAATCCTATTATAATACTCGAATTGAAGGAATTTGTAACACGCTTAGTAGTATCTTTAAATGGCAATCGAAGAGGTTAGTTACAACCCCAATACAATACTACAATTGAAGGTCTTTGTAGGACACGAGTTGTGTCTCCGAATGGCAAGAAAAGAGTCTCGTTGTTACCCTAATACAATGCTCTAATTGAAGTTCTTAGCAGCACTCTTATAGTGTCTCTAGATGGCAAAAGAAGAGGGTAGTTGTATTGAAGAAAAAAGATCATTAGCCTCATAAGATTTATCATTGGCAATTTTAGGCAACAAATAAACTAGCCTCTAATTGTATGACTATTCAACTATTTTTGGTACATAGCTTGATTCATGTAATGGCCAGTGAATCTTTGTAATTAAGAGACAATTAGGGTATATATTACAACATAGATAATTTAGGAAATAGCCCAACAGCTAGTTAGAATTTTATACACAACGATCAATAAAATCACTGTTAATCCATTCTCTATTCTACTCTAAAATTCAATATGGTATCGGGGCATAGATTATGAAATTCACGCAACAAGCAAGCAGAGAGGGTTTAGAGCCAACAGAGCCAAACAAACCTAGATTCAAAAGTCCCTAAACTCCCATTTCTTTTTTCCAACATTTATCAGTATTTCCGCAAACAATTTCGGCAAAACAAAAATCAGAAATCCATTACCAAAAAAATACCCATAAAACCACCCCTAATTCCTATCAATTTTTCAGCCAGTGCCAAATTTATACCAAAACCAGCAACAACAAAAATCAGAAAAAATCATATTCTTTACCACAAAAATCAAACCCTTACTAGAGGTGGAATATCTTCCTTCCAAAAACAACTAAACATTAATGTAGCTACCGTGCTACGACACTCAACTCAACCTTTTAAGTGTGATTTAAATTTTATTTTGGAGTCGCCACCCGTAACGCAATGGGAAATACACAATGTAATTTCTTTTATTCTCATGGATAAGCTAGGTTCGTGTCTTGGTTATGAATGTGGAAGGTGTTAGGCACCACACTCACCCGATCAATTGGTCTCTACTAATTCTAGCTTTCAAAAATTTATTTCAACGATAATGTATGTTACAAAATAAGACAAACAAGCTTAACAACAACAATAAAAAAAGGAAGAAAGAAGGAAAAAAAAAGTCAGAAATAAAGCAACTAAAAGAAAAATGAAAATTAATCAAAAATTTCAAGCCACGTTGATCTTCATTCTCGCCAATAGCACGTCATGAATCATGATGATCTTTTCAATGGCTTGGATGGATGGTTTTAGTATTTGAGAACTCAGTTAATAGGATAGCATGATAGGTTTGTCACTCATAATTTTTTTGAAGCTCATTAGGAAGATGTTTGTGGAAAGCTATTATTCTTCCTTGCTGTTTTTTTTTTGAGGGCTGAATTATGGACGTTTTTGCTCTCTTTTGTGCTTTGGGTGCTCTAACCAAGCATGAAGATGAAGTGAAGATGCAGGGGGCTATTTATAGGTGAAGTTTGAAGCCTTTTGAAGCTTAAAATTGTACTTAATATGCTGCAAGAAGCCATGCCCCACAACTGAACCTGTTTTGAACAGATTTGACTAGAATTAGAAAAAGGTTGTGAAAAATACTGAAATATAATGATTATAATGCAGGAGAAGAATCAAAACTATGCCTACAGGTACTTAGAAGGATTTTATTAATTTTAATGACTATTCTTCATATCTTAATGGTGTTTATCACCAAGAACAAGAGGAAACATAACAGCAGGATTCTTGCTGCTGAAATTCAGAAATTTGCCTTGTTCTTTGATCAATTCCAAGAGGATAAAAAGATGAAAATTTGCAGCAAGGACATGACTAGACTATATGTTTTTAATATGCATAAATGAGTTAATTTTATTGCTTTAAATCTCAATTTTTGCTGTTGAATTCGCTGCTAGAAAAAAACTGTGCTGCTGGAATTTTTCTGCTGAGTTTTTTCTAGCTGCTGGGATTTTTTGCATATGACTTAAATCAGAAAAATATTGTTAGTATTTGTAAGTTTAGGTAAATAATTTAGGGTTTGAATTTTAAGACCTAAATGATGAATTTTAAAATATGGATTTTTTTTGCTTCAAGTAAGATAGTTGGCGGCTACTGGTACTCACCATACTCTTAGACATAAAATGTATACTTTTTTTTTGTAATGTTTAGAGTTGCTCTCTTAGCTTGAAGTAGCAAGTAAGAACAAGGCCTTATCGCAAAGTTCAATAGTATATTATCATAATAATGCACAAGCTCTCTGAGTTGATGTGCTGAAATTAAACGGACATCTACTACTCGCTCATTGGCATACGATTATTGCACCATATGACTACTATATATTGTATCCTACTAGTTATATTCATTGATAATTTCTTGGATAACTAAGCATCAAATAATCTCTAATACTTACCAACTTCTAGCTAGGCAAATAGATAATACCATATTATTTTTTTATACTTTAGGTGATTACTTATGTTTTACCAGAATTGGCATGCTAACTCTTTTGAAATAATTTTTCTTTTGGGATGGCATGATTTTTCACCCATAAGAATCAGTATATATATCACCTTTTTAAGAAAAAAATTAATTTATTTAATATTTAAAGGCAACATCATGTGAAATAGTCAAATATTAAGCTGAAATTGAAGCTAGAATCCAGCTGAAAAGGGGTTTCAAGTTGCTCCTTGGCTGGTTTTGCCGCTTGCACAAGTGATTTGACTATACATTTTATAATCATAACTTGTCATCTTGCTACTAACTTCATTTGGTGAACTTTTCTGAATTTTTTTCTTAGGCTTTGTAGTGTAATCATGCTCACAACTTATGAAGCATATTAGATGTATTTTGTTTTCTAGATTTACGTAGCATCAGAAGGTATATGTATTCTAGAATAAAATGACACAAAAGGTTATTCTTTATATATTAAAAAGGTTTCTATGTGGAGAAGAAAAATATACGCTTGATATAAATAGTAATGTCTTGCAAAGCTAAGCATGAATATTAAGGGTTTGCACATATTTTATAAAACATGGTTAGTAATATTGATAAGATCTGATTATATATATTCTTCTTGAAAAATGCATTTGTGACTTACTAATTTTTGCTATATATGCTAAAAGAGAAGCATGGCATGATGATACAAACCGATGTTAGTTTTATACATGAAGCAATAATTAATTATCATTTGATTCATAAAAAGATGAGGGTGAAAAATAAACATGTTGATGATATGATCTTTTATTTTCAGCAAATGATTGCTTAAAATTTTGGAAGCGTGACAATTAATATACATAGTAGTTTCATCCAAAACGTTTTAGTAAATGCAGCTCGTTAAGACTATTAAAACCAAATTAATTGACTGATCCTTATCCTTAGCTTAACTTTTAAAAGAGGATATAAGAAATAAATATCTTTTATAAGATTCTTATTCGCAGTTATACTTCATCTAAATGCAAAGACATAAGCTAATATTTATCTCAGATTAAAAAAATATATGGCGTATTACATGTTTAGATATTTATAGTTTATCTAAGCGAGGGTTGAATACTTGTTCCTGTCACAATAGACAATGTGGTACATGCTTAGAACTGATATTTTGGTGTACCGAACGTTTGTTCAGGCTTGAACAATGCAATTCATAATAATAACTAATTCATGTCATAATTTTGAGATTTTATCTTAATTTTGAGAGATAATATGTTTTTTTCTCACCCTATATATATTTTTTAGATTTTATCTTAATTTTGCGAGATAATATATTTTTTCCTCACCCTATATATATTTTTTTAGATTTTATCTTAATTTTGCGAGGTGATACATAGTACTAGAATTTATCTTAAAACCGTGGATAGGAAACTGCCAGTAATAATCATCATTAACGTGGATATAATAATTTTTTTTTGAAGTATCTTTCATAATATTCTCATGCTGAATTTTGTTCAACCCATAGTGCACATCTTTAGTTCGAAACTAGGCAGTAAAAATGATACTTACCAAAAAAATTGATTGCGAAACGTACCTCATTTTGCAGGTGCATGAAGATAACATTATTCATTCGTCTTGGATTTTCCAACTTGCGTTTGGTGCAAGCGCATTTTTTTTATTGTCAAGATTACACAATTTGGGGTGTCTACAGCTGCCCCTCTTTAGATAGCTTTGTCTCACAAAGCTATGCTGAAGGAAAAAGACACCCGTATATCCATGAAAATATAACTATTGGTCTGGTATACATAGCTGCTATCCTTGCACTCAATTTTATTTAATGGGTCCCTAAGGCATTAGGCATTCTAGGGTGAAACCCATTTAACTTGTTAAGTGCTGGTAAGACTACTTGGTACCCAACCTCGATTATATTTCATTAGCTAATTTTTATTTTATTTTAATCACGTACCTGAGAATGAAGTGGTGAATCATATCTTGTAGTCATGTCGCTACCCATTGTTGTTCCATCATTGACATTGTGAGTCAAGATGGTTAACACTAGGGTGCATTCAAAGGGGTAGCGTTCGCTTGTGGTATTTTGCCTCAAATGCTTATTGGAACATATTTTTATCCACGAGGGATTATAATTTTGTTATAACGCGATCATCAACGGCACCACAGGGATCCACTAGGTACTTGCAGGGTTAGTGCAATTTTTTTTAATTATTTATTTATTGGGCTTACTTGGTAAAGTTCAAGACCATACTAGTTGACTCTAATTCAAAGTAGACAAGTTATGAAGCTCTAATTCAAGTAATTAAACTGGACACCTACTCTCTTTTTTTTCTTTTTTTCTCTTTTTTTTCGTAGAGGTTAGTGGAATGTTTGGGTTGAATGGATAGTGGACTTTAGGAAAGAAGAAAAATTGCTCGAATGTCGCAAGTGTTTCCAAGCTAAGAACTTATTTAACTCCATAGTACAACCATAACTAATTTGACCGCTTTCAAGATTTTCTTCTTTTGTTTGGTTAGCTGACCTGACCCGTTTATTCGGGATACCACCTTATTCACTTCACTTCATATGCCCGTTAGAGGGTTTTTTTTTCTTTTTTTTTGGGTGTTGCACATATGCAACAAGTGAACTATGCTACATACACATTCCTTCTCCTCCTTTTTTTCTTTAATCTAGTACATAAATACTTTGGAATCACAAGCATTTGGGGTTTATGAGAATTTAGGAGTAAAGAGTGTGAATTTCTAATGAGTTTGGACAGCATAATGTGAATATGTTTTGTCTGGTCTAAGGTTAAACCATATAATCTCGAGGACTTGCTACAAATTAAATTGGAACTGGGACTTAGTACAATTGACATGGCATACAAAAATATAGAACTTTCAAAATATTAATGATCTCTCCCTTGAACAATTTATTCACCCCATGATTGATCTTATTATGCATCACCTATAATGATTATTTCGAACAATTTATCCCGCAAATATCCCTAAATCTGAGAGTGCTAATTTCTCCTTCGATTATAAATTGATCCCTTCCAACCAATAAGAATTCTAATGATGTAAATTTTGATTTTCCTTCCCAATTGATTGGAGCAAAGTACGACAACTAAGTGTGTTGGTGCATGCGACAATTTTTTGAAAAAAAAATTGGGAGGTTCTGTCGAGCCTATTGGTAACCAGTCTTGCGTAGGCACCCGTACTCATTTTTCTAACCTCCATCTTTTATTTCTCTTTTTTCTATCTTCTTCCCTTTTTTGTTTTCTATTTTTTTTTTCTGAGAATTTAAATATTTTGTGTCACAAGTACCATGATTACACACAACTCCAAGTATTCATACATACTAGGATCGCACTCGAGATTGACTCAAACGAGTATTCATACTTACTGATCTTCTCAAGGCAGTTTCTTCTTGAGTTGGGTAGCATCAGCAAGTATTTTCATACTTATCATGTTAGTTTGTAATAATCTAGAAGTCAATAATACAATAATTTATCATAAAGCTTTGTTCATGAATTGAATGTTTAATTATATATCATTTTATTGCCTTGAATATTATTGTATTATGGATCATTTCGAGTTCATGACTGGAATTGTGAAACTTCATAATAAAGATGATATATATGTTCTTAAGAAGCCACTAACCGAGGTAATTAGCAGAAACACTAATTAACCGTTACTAGATTATTATGTGGATTAAAAGATGGTTAAGTTTTGCAAACCATAGACACGAGATGTCATTTTAATCACATAGATACATGTTCTATGAACATGGTATTTGACAGACCCCGAATGAAACATTAAATAGAATTGTGTTAGTGTCATTTATGTTTTCATTTAGAGTCAAGTTCTACAGTATGAGGTATTCATCGTTCCTACTAATAGATGTGTATGTGTGAGTGATATCTAATGCTGTCCGTAAAAAACAGTCATAACGGTAGCACTTCCGTATGTATAACTTAGCTAAGGAAATGATGGTTTACCAAAAGTACAATTGTCCCTCGTATTTTGTACAAGCTATAGCGTCACTGGGCCCCTTGGTAGAGTTAGATTATCTAAATGCGGTATAATTACAAGAGTAATTATATTTGATAATCTACTCAAGATCAAGAAAAGATTAAGTTAATAAGGATGACACAAACACCTACCTTGAAACTAATATAATAGCTATGTGACAAAAGAATTGACAAAAGTAAATTGTTTACTGGATCGTGATATTGTACAGTACAGCATCATCTGTGTAATTGGATGGTCATGATGTATTCTGTCAGATGCCTCTCATGATTATAGAAGTTAAAACAGTTTTAACTCTATTTACCAACATAACACAGATCCTATTGGGTCACACCATATAGGAGCTACTCGGAGAATCTTACTGATTAATTATAAATTGATTATAATTAATACTAAGATGGTTATAATTAATTATACGTGATATAATTAAATTATAAATGTCATATAAAAATGATAAGTAGAAACAACGATTAATTTATAAACGTACACGTTACGTTGTATAAAAGTTACCGAACAACAATTGAAACGAACCGTGAGAAATATAATTGTTTAGAACAATTATATATATTTGATTTGGATTTTATTATTAATTAAAAACCTTGATTAAAATTAAAATCCAAAACAAAATATATATATAAATAAAATCACTTGATCATGTCAGCCAAATAAAATCAATTGTATTTAATTAATGAAATTGAATTTTAATTTGATGTCGGCCAAGGAAATAAAATATAAATGAAATCAAGTTGAATGTTGGCATTAGATGTAAAATTAAATTTTATTTCTTAATTGGCCGAATCGCCATTCCAATGGCAATTTTTTGTAATTAGGCCAAATGCTAAGGGCATTTTGGTCATTTGCAAAACCACCACATTTGCCTATAAATAGAAGGGTGAGGTGAAAGAGAAAAATTACTAATTCACTAGTTAATATGATTACTTCGTTAATTAGAATTTCTCTCTTCCTCAGTTACGGTTTTCACGAGATCGGTGAATAGTGTTTTTACATAATTTCGCGATTTACGGTATTTTTGGCAAAAGAAATAAACCGCTCTCTGGTTAGTCCTGGTGGATAACCAATAAAGGTATCATTTGTTTGATACTTTGAGGCAACCATTTTTTATCGATCTTCTCGCTCAGCTACATTCCAACTGAGATTTGGAAACGAGGTATAAACATGTTATATTAATCTATTTAATTGGTAAATAGATTTAAAGCTTTTAGAAAACAATTATGGAATAGATCTGTAAAAGAATTAAATGAGGTTTTGATGCCCAAGGAATACTGAAGGTGGACCGCCTTGGAAAGTTTCCTAATATACCCCATTTAATTCTTAGCTTAACTTAAACGTAAACAAATTTTGTTTTACGCACTTTCCGCAATTAAGCTAAATCAATGGGTTTGAACTGTCAAAACCCAACATATCAAACATACACAAAATTCCACCACCATCATTCTTGTTTATGCAGATGATATCATTATTACTGGAAATAATAATGAAGAAATTAAGAGTTAAGCAATCCTTGAAAGATGAATTTGATATCAAGGATCTTGGACAACTCTCATATTTTCTTGGAATAGAAATAGCCCACTAAAGTAAAGGCTTATTCTTATCTCAAAGAAAATATGTCCTTGACTTGTTAAAAGAGACTGGTAAGATAGGAGCAAAACTAGCCGGAACACCAATGAGAACCAACATTAAACTTGGACCACAAGATGGTGAACCACTATCTGACATAGGACAATATCAGAGGTTAGTAGGAAAATTAATCTATCTTACAGTTACCAGACCTGACATTGTCTTTGCAGTTAGTGTTATAAGCCAATTTATGCATGCTCAATGCACCAGTCACTTGAGTGCTATCGATAGAATACTAAGATATCTGAAGAGCACTCCAGGTTAGGGAATTTGGATGAAAAAAAAATTCTAATGAAGTGGTTGGTTTCTCTGATGTAGATTGGGCTGGTAGCTACGGTAGAAAATCAACCACGGGATTTTGTACCTTTGTAAGTGGCAACTTGGTCACATAGAAGAGTAAGAAGCAGAATGTGGTGGCACGATCAAGTGCAGAAGCAGAATATCGAGCCATGGCATCCACTGCGAGTGAGCTCATATGGATCAAACAACTACTTAGCGACATGAAGATGGAGCACAAGGGAGCAATGAAAATGTACTGTGAGAATCAAGCTGTACGACATATTGCATCCAATCCAGTGTTTCATGAAAGAACAAAACACATAGAGGTTGACTATCACTTTGTCAGGAAAAAAGTACAGTCAAGAGAAATAGAAACTTCATTCGTAAGAAGCAAAGAACAACTGGCATATATCTTCACCAAAGCACTCGACAAGACCAGTCATCTAAACATACTTGACAAGTTGGGCTCAATCAATTTATTCGAACTCAACTTGAGGGGGAGTATTCAAGAAAAAAGATCATTAGCCTCATAAGATTTATCATTGGCAGTTTTAGGCAACAAATAAACTAGCCTCCAATTGTACAACTGTTCAACTATTTTTGGTACATAGCTTGATTCATGTAATGGCTAGTGAATCTTTGTAATTAAGACACAATTAGGGTATAGATTACAGCATAGGTTATTTAGGAAATAACCCAATGGCTAGTTAGAATTTTAGGCTATATATACTCATGTATAGACCATGTAAAAACACACAACGATCAATAAAATCATTGTTAATTCATTCTCTATTCAACTCTAAAATTGAATAAGTTGCAAGTCAAATACAACACTCCAATTGAAGGTGTTTGTTGCACTCTAGTAGTGTCTCCAGATAGCAAGGGAATTGGGTAATTGAAACCCTATTACAACACTCCAATTGAAGGTCTTAGCAACACTCTTAGTAGTGTCTCTAGATGACAAAACAAGAAGGCAGTTGCAAGCCAAATACAACATTCTAATGGAAGTTGTTTGTAGCACTCTAGTAGTGTCTTCAGATGGCAAGGGAAGTAGGTAATTGCAACTCTATTACAACACTCCAATTGATGGTCTTTGCAACACTCATAGTAGTGTCTCTAGATAGCAAAAGAAGAGGGTCGTTGCAACCCCAATATAACACTCCAATTGAAGGTCTTTGCAACACTCTATTTGTGTTTCCAGATGACACGAGTAGTGGCTAATTGCAACCCTATTACAACACTCGAATTGAAGGAATTTGCAACACTCTTAGTAGTATCTCTAAATGGCAACTAAAGAGGCTAGTTATAACCCCAATACAATACTACAATTGAAGGTCTTTGTAGGACATGAGTAGTGTCTCCGAATGGCAAGAAAAGAGTCTCGTTGTAACCTAATACAATGCTCTAATTGAATGTCTTAGCAGCACTCTTATAGTGTCTCTAGATGGCAAAAGAAGAGGGTAGTTGCAAGGCAAATACAACACTCCAATTGAAGGTGTTTGTAGCACTCTAGTAGTGTCTACAGATGGCAAGGGAAAGTAGGTAATTGTAACTCTATTACAACACTCTAATTGAAGGTCTTTGCAACACTCTTAGTAGTGTCTCCAGATGGTAGGGGAAGAGGGTCGATGCAACCATAATACAACACACCATTTGAAGATCTTAGTAGCACTCTTGTTGTGTCTATAGATGGCTAAAGAAGAGGGTAGTTGCATGCGAAATACAACACTCTAATTGAAGGTCTAAAATGTTACAACGTTTTACAAATGTTACCAACGTTTGATCCCTGTTTAAACAGCCTCAAATTTACTTTACCAAGCTTCTGATTTTACAATTTGTATTCTTGATAGATGTCTTCATGATTTCTTCAGTCCAAGTATTCCATAATGCAATTCCATTTGACTTGAACCTACGTATCTTTCAAAAATAGACAAAATTGTAAAATTCAATAATTGTATGTTTTTACAAATTAGTCAAATAGATGAAAATATTATTGCTCGAACAATAAACATCACGTTCTACTCGTTGTCTTTCATCTTCTACTAATTGTCTTTCATCTACTACAGGTTGTCTTTCATCTTCTACTGGTTGTCTTTCATCTACTGGATGTTCTCTTTCATCTACTATCGATGTCATTCATATTATACTAGTTGTTTTTCATCATATTATACTAGTTCTCTTTCATCTACTATTGATGTCATTCATATTATACTGCAAGTTGTCTTTCATCTACTACTGGTTTTCTTTCATCTTCTTCTAGTTGTCATTCATATTTTACTAGTTGTTTTTTTTTATCTTCTACTAGTTATTTTCATCTTATACTTGTTGTCTTTAATCTTCTAATAGTTTTTTTCATCTTCTTCTAATTGTCTTCAATCTTGTATTGATGGTCTTTCATGTTCTATTTTACTCTGTAGTCAAAGATCTAGAGATGAGTGGGGACTAGTTTATAATATGAATTGTCATCATATTAGTTAAATTAATTTTAACTAAATCATGACACTTAATGTTACAAGTATTCATTGCTTTGAAATTAGAAATTAGTGGAAAAATGATTAAATCGATGCGAAAGCTAATGGTACATTATAGGCATCATATTTAGAGTAATTTTATGGCAACATTTACCTGTTACATCAAATTTAATGAAAATAAACAATTCAATATTACTCTTTAATAAAATGCATATCAAATGAGAGAATATAAATTAGAGATGCTTGTTGTGTTGTGAGTAGGGGTGAAAATGAAGCGGATAGTGGTAAAGCTATATCTCTATCTCTTTTTAAAAAAAATTCGGATACGGATACGAAGTGAATATTAGATAGATAAGGATATGGGTCCGGATCAGATCGGATATTTATTGAAATAATATTAAAAAATATTAAAAAATATTAAAGTTTGTAATATTTATCTAATTATAATGATGTATAACATAAATTTTTCATAATATATATTAAAATATATGGTATATATCTATTATTCGAATACAGATAATTTAAATGTAAAATCATAATAGTATCTTTATCTATACGGATATTCGGATATCCGATATCTATATCTAAGTTTTTGAATACGAATCGGATATTATCCATTCCGTTTTCATTCCTAGTTGTGAGTATCTGATTAATTGATATTAATTAGTCAGAAAATAGAATAGGATGTTGCAAAACTTTCATAATAAAACATAATCGGTAATTATTTTTAACAAAAAATATATATTTTTCTTTGAAAAAAATATTATTTTAAAAAAATTGGGTCATAAATAAATACTTTATTGCTTCTCGTGAGCCCACGTGGCTTCACCACTCATTATTTGATACCGCAAACTGCAACCAAAGCATGATTATTGAACCAGTGAGGAGCCAAAAACCTGTGGGGACAAAAAAAAAATACTTGACCTAAACGCAAAGGGGCCATGGCCGCTCATTTCCTCCACCTTCTACGTCACTGGAATTTTGTAATTCCATGAGATATTTTTAGCACAAATACGACTTAATATGGACCGCAACAAAATTTATGTTGTGTTTGTTTCTGCCGTTTAGTAAAGCTTTCTCCATCAAGAAATTAAGAATCATTAAAAGAGATTTAATATTTTTTGAAGTATTTTAGAGATGCTTTGTTTTCTTTACAAATTTTGTGGAACTACTACTCAAAAAGTCAATTAAAAATAGAGGAGTGTTAAAATGCACAATCATGATACACATCTTTATGTCCGTTTTCAAAGTTCAAATAGTTGTTCCGAATTGCTCAATATAGTTGTTATATTAATATGTGCTTGGAGACCAAATTTTATTTTTGTTAATTTTATTTTACTTTTTTAGATAGTTACAAAATCACTATTTTGGATGGTTCAGAATCATCTGAAAACTGTGGTTTTGTACCTATCTATAAAAATAGTAAATTAATTATTTTTTTGAAGACATTATTAGCTAGTGTAATAAAATACGGTCTATGCGGCCGCATATGCATATTCGGTTGTAATCCACATAAAAATTTGTATGGGATTAATATATACGGCCGCATATGTATATTTGATTGTAATCTGCATAAAAATATGTATGCGGTTAGTATATGTGGCCGCATATTCGGCCGTATATTACTACTACATATTTGGCGGCATATTACCACATACTGCATATTACTGCATATTACTGCATATTGCCTGCATATTACATTTCGGCTGAAGTGCTACCGATTCAAATTCCAAAAAATTGCATTCGAAACTTCGAACTAAATAGCTTAGTAAATTGGTTATATATTAAACTCGTAGAATACCAATTTTTACTATTTTTGAATTTTTTTTTACTATTTTTTATGATTTATGAAAGATGATAAAAAATGGCCTAAATTAGTGGCAATTTTCTTTATTTTCAGGTCATTTGTTGCCATATTTTATAAATTATAAAAAATAGTAAAAATTGGTATTCTACAAGTTCAATATATAACCAATTTACTGAGCTATTTATTCGAAATTTCGAACGCAAGTTTTTAGAATTTGGACCGGTAGCACTTATGGCCATAGTGCTACCGAAAGTATATTAGTCAATCTCTCTCTCTTTATATCTCCATTTTATTATTAAGCACGTTGGGTGTCCGATCCGCCAACGGCTACGATTGAGAGATGAAACTTCGGATTTGATCTCAGCTCTCCAATTACATAATTTGTCTTCTTTTGATTAAATGCATCTCTTTTATGTATAGAAGTCTAAATTTAGTTAAAAACATACCCACCACATGTGCTGCCACACGATACGTTACAATTAAAATTGAATAAATTCTGAAATTTAGCGATATATTTATCTGTTTCCTTATTCCTTTATTTCCATATTTTTCCTCTTCAATTGAAAAGACTCCACCTTCCATTTTCTTATTTATTGTTTCCTTATTTCTTCGTTTCTATATGGATCACAATGGAAATCAATTTTTTTAATTTTCTTATTTCTCTTTCTTTGTTTCTATACATATTGGTGTGGGCAATTTAGAATATATTTTCAATATAGAATATATCAATGTGTGTATGTGTGTGTGTATTTTAAATTGGAAACAAAGAAGAATATAAATTGGAACGTGTGTGTGAATATATATTTTTTTCTTATAATATGTGTGTGTGTGTGTGTGTGTATATCCTATACATACACACGATAACACTTTTTATTTATATTTTTTGATATCATATTATATGTTGATATTGAATTGTTGTATGATATTTGATATTAGATTCGAATCGAGCTATTATTTGATATTATTGGTACTTAAAAATAAAGAATCATCACATCATCAAATTGTTATCAGAGATTACGATTAAAGTTAATTAAAAATACAAAATCATATAAATTTTCTATTAACATGTGTTTTAATTTTTAGATAATTATTATTTTTATTGATATACTTGTTTCTTATAATATGTCTCCGTTGCAACGCACGGGTATGATACTAGTATATATATCTAGAGAGAGAGAATGGCTAAGCTGAAAACGTTTTTTCCTGGCCCCAGGAACAAACGACTCAGTTTTTCAATTTTCAAAGTTCAAACAGCCGATCCAAACCGTTAGATGTTTAATCTATATTAAAATGTGGTTGGAGACCAAATTTTACATTTTTTGGAATTTTTTTACTATTTATTAAGATGGCTTGAAAGTCGTTGTTTTTTAATGGTGCAGAATTTTAATAAAAACAGTTATTTTCAAACCATCTTAATAAATAGTAAAAAAATTCCAAAAAATATAAAATTTGGTCTCCAAACACATTTTAATATAGATTAAACATCTAACGGTTTGGATCGGCTGTTTGAACTTTAAAAATTAAAAAACCAAGTCGTTTGTTCCTGGGGCTAGGAAAAAACATTTTGAACTTAGCCATTCTCTCTCTCTATATATATCTATATATATATATATATAGAGGTTGGCTAAGATCAAAGTGGTAGTTCCTGAGCTTTGGTGCTACCAATTCATTTTTCAATTTTCAAAGTTCAAAACGTCGATCCGAACCGTTCAAGTTGTTCTCCATATTAAATTGTGCTTGGAGACCAAATTTTACATTTTTCTGATTTTTTTTACTATTTATTAAGTATTTTACAAAATTGTTGATCCAACGGTGGCTTAACAAAACAGTAAAATCAGCAGCCACCGTTAGATCAGTTGTTTTCAAAGTGGCTTAATAAATAGTAAAAAAAATCAAAAAAATGTCAATTTGGTCTCCAAGCACAATTTAATATGGAGAACAACTTGAACGGTTCAGATCGACATTTTGAACTTTAAAAATTAAAAAACGAATTGGTAGCACCAAAGCTCAAGAACTACCACTTTGATCTTAGCCAACCTCTCTCTCTCTCTATATATATATATAAGCATTTTTGTATATTGAACTATAAATCACCGGATTCAAAGTCCAAATAACTGATCCAAACCGTTCATCTTGTTCTCCATATTAATATGAGTTTGGAGATCAAATTTTATATATTTTTTTAATTTTTTTACTCTTTTTTTAGAATGTGAAATTTGGTCTCTAAACACATATTAATATAGAGAACAAGATGAACGGTTTGAATCGGTTATTTGGACTTTGAATCCGGTGATTTATAGTTCAATGTACAAAAATGCATATGCATTGCAATGTATGGTAGCCTTATTCTCTCTCTCTCTATATATATGTATGAATTCTCATTTTAACATATATATGTCCGTATAGTGCATATGCAATATGCGGTGACCTTCCACATGCCGCATAGAAACCGCATTTAATAACATCGTTATTAGCTATGAAAACAGTGAATTAATAATGTACCTATCCGACATAGTTACAATATTTTGAAGATTAACTTTGATATAGTTTTTTTTAGATGGATACAAAATTACTATTTTGGACCATTCAAAAATAATAATTTTGCACTTATCTAAAAAATATTAAAAAGTTTTTTAAATTTATAAAATTTGATTTTGATGTACATTTTAATATGAATATCATGTTAATCAATTCGAATTCAAATTAACTATTTGTATTTTAAAAATAGAGATAAAAATATAAGACATAATAAAATATGAAAAGATACAGAGCTTTTGAACACACTCAATATTAATTGCACAACTAATGAATTTGAATAATTTAACAAAAGAACAAGAAATATCAACCCAGTCAGCCATTCCAGTACCTTCGGAAGCCTTGTTTTCCTTAAAGACCAAAGGTCCGTAAACATTTTAAACATAGCATTGTTGACTTCTTACAGCGCACATACTATAAATAAAAACAGCGCTGCATGAAGGCAAAACCACTCGCGCTCAGCTTTCTGCACTCTCTGACTCTCAGACTCTCACCACAAAGAAACCCACACGCACTGACGCACATGCGCCAAGCGGCCTTCTGCCTTCTCTTCTCACCTCTTCGCTTCCAATCCAATCTGACAGTTAGGTCGGAGCGCATTCCCCATTTAGCCCTCTCTAAAATATTTAAGTTTGTAAAAGGTGTAGACAGTACCAATGACAGTTTTTGCTCCATCTTTTCTGGTTAATACCCAACCTTTCAGGAATCAAATTTGGCTTCTTGTGCTAATTTGAGGTTAGATAGGAGGATAAAAAGATTCCGATTCTACTACTCTCAAAAGGTACTTTTATTTTTCACCCCAGACTGTTACAGCTTCCGATTAGTTGTGGCTCTCGATATTTTTCTTTTTCTTTTTTTTGTCATTTCTCTTCTCGGTCAAGATTCTTACACCACCTTTGAATAGAAAAGCAAGTTGCAAATTTTACATATAAAATAGTTTGTAAAGAGAGAAAGATAGCTGGAGATTGTAAAGTGTGCTTCTTTGCCACTTGCCAGGGCTTTGCATTTTAGAACTCTGTTGTTTGTTTGTAACCAGCAAGGTTATTTATGGTTCTTTTGTTCTTATTTAATTTTATTGGTTTGCTTGAACTGTTAGATAGATAAGATTTCTTATCTGTTAATTATTTTCTTTTCTACAAGCAGCTTATATTTGCTTTTGGATTTGTTGGTTGGATATATTTTGTCAAACACATGGCGGGCGCTGTTCTAATAGCTATTGCTGCTTCAATTGGTAATTTGCTTCAAGGATGGGACAATGCTACAATTGCTGGTATATTCTTGATTTGTTTGTACCTATCATTCCAGAATTTATTCTACAAAAGAATCTCCTTTTCTCTCCCTTACCCCTTTTGTTCTATTCTTCTAGAAAATTTGAACCAAGTTCTTAAATGGGATTATTTGGGTACCAATCTGATGTAAACCTTCATTAAATTCTACTTTGGTTCTATCAACATCTAATTTTTTTCACAAAGCACCTCAATTGTTCTTTATTTTCGCAGGGGCTGTCTTGTACATAAAGAAAGAATTCGAACTGGAAAGTGAACCAACAATAGAAGGCCTGATCGTCGCCATGTCACTAATCGGTGCTACAATCATCACAACATTTTCTGGTGCAGTGTCGGATTCAGTCGGGAGGAAACCTATGCTAATAGCCTCATCACTTCTCTACTTCATCAGCGGGCTTGTAATGCTGTGGTCCCCAAATGTATACATCTTGCTTCTGGCAAGACTCATAGATGGCTTCGGCATTGGCTTGGCTGTAACACTAATTCCAGTGTATATTTCCGAAACCGCCCCTTCGGATATTAGGGGTTTGTTGAACACACTGCCTCAGTTCAGTGGGTCAGTAGGGATGTTTTTGTCTTATTGCATGGTATTCGGGATGTCGCTCATGACTTCACCGAGTTGGCGGATAATGCTGGGTTTTTTGTTTATTCCTTCGATGGTGTATTTTCTTTTGACAGTGTTCTATTTGCCTGAGTCGCCTAGGTGGCTAGTGAGTAAAGGGCGCATGGCTGAGGCTAAATGCGTCTTGCAGAAGTTACGTGGAAGAGAAGACGTGTCAGGTCAGTTATTTTATTTTTATCGATTTTGTTTCTATTTCAGTAACTACTAGTAAAAAAGGAAGTTTGTTAATTATTTCATACTGTGATTTGAAATTGATACAACAGGTGAGATGGCTCTCCTTGTGGAAGGATTGGCTGTGGGTGGGGACACATCAGTTGAAGAATACATAATTGGTCCAGTCAGTGAGTATGTAGGTGATTATGCGGCAGGAGGGGAGGAGAGGATACTGCTACACGGGCCTGAAGACGGCCTCTCATGGGTGGCCCAACCAGTGAAGGGCGGCCAAAGCGCTCTGTCGCTAGCCTCCCGCCAGGGCAGCCTAGCAGGCCGTGGCAGCACGCGTCTAATAGACCCGTTAGTCACCCTTTTTGGGAGTGTCCATGAGAAACTTCCGGAAACCATGGGTAGCATGCGCAGCGCGCTGTTCCCTAATTTTGGGAGCATGTTCAGTGTTGCCGGTGCAGCTGATCAGCAACATATAAAAGCCGAGCAATGGGATGAAGAGAGTTTGCACCACGACGGAGAAGGGGAGGAAGGATATGTGTCGGATACAGCCGGTGCTGATTACGATGACAATTTACAGAGCCCATTGCTCAGTCGCCAGGCAACTGAGGTGGAGGGGAAGGAAGAGGACCCACATGGCAGTATACTGAGCATCAGGCGGAATAGCAGTCTCATGGGAGGGGATGCTGTGAGTAGCATGGGAATTGGAGGAGGTTGGCAGTTAGCGTGGAAATGGGCAGAGAAGGAGGGCCCCGATGGTAAAAAAGAAGGCGGTTTTAAGAGGATTTATTTGCACCAGGACGGGACCCAGGCGTCGAGGAGGGGATCAATAGTGTCACTGGCCGGAGTAGAAGGTGCTGAGGGAGGGGAGTTTGTGCATGCATCAGCGCTCGTAAGCCAACCGGCGCTTTTCTCGGAAAGACTTGTTGAACAGCATCCTGTGGGCCCTGCTATGGTGCATCCGTCTGAGACAGCTGTAAAGGGTTCCCTGTGGAAAAGTCTTTTTGAGCCGGGGGTGAAACACGCTTTGCTTGTCGGTGTTGGGATTCAGATTCTACAACAGGTGTGGTAATTTCCTTTTTAATTTTTTAGCTTAAATGTTATTTTTATTGATTTACTTAATGTGTTCCTTTAAATTTTGATTTTGTAGTTTGCCGGTATAAATGGAGTTATGTACTACACACCTCAAATTCTTGAACAGGCCGGAGTTGGGGTACTCCTGTCAAATATCGGCATTAGTTCTGACTCAGCATCAATTCTTATTAGTGCTGTCACAACCTTGCTAATGCTCCCGAGTATTGGGATCGCCATGAGACTGATGGATATTTCCGGAAGAAGGTAAATTTTTCTCTTACAGAATCATTTCTCCTATCTTTGGTTTAGTAAATAAAAATCACTTCTATGGTTTATACATCTTGAGGATAATAATTCAGTAACTTTAATGTCAATAACCGAATGCTTTGCATTCTGTTTGTAGGTTTCTACTACTGGCCACCATACCAATTCTAATAGGATCTTTAATTATACTGGTACTGTCGAACCTCATCGACCTAGGCACAATACCACATGCGGTGCTCTCCACCGTGAGTGTGATTGTCTACTTCTGCACATTCGTCATGGGATTCGGACCGGTACCAAACATTCTGTGTGCAGAGATTTTCCCAACACGGGTCCGTGGAATCTGCATTGCGATCTGTGCTCTGACATTCTGGATCGGGGATATAATCGTCACGTACTCACTGCCTCTGCTGCTTAATTCGATTGGCCTAGCTGGTGTGTTCGGGATATATGCGGTTGTTTGTGTATTCGCTTTTGTGTTTGTGTTTTTGAAGGTCCCAGAAACGAAGGGTATGCCGCTCGAGGTTATCACGGAGTTCTTTGCAGTCGGTGCGAGAGCCAAAATGAATTAGTTTGTGTTGAATTTTTGACATTGCAGTGCTTTGAGATAATGTTGTTAGTTATTTTTTAGCCTGTATTTAAATAAGATGGAGTGATTTAAACCATTAAAGTTGTTAATGTATGTATGTATGTATGTATCCTTCTTTCTTCATGTTAATTCACAGTTTTGGTTCGGAGAATGAATTGGTCAACTTTCTTCTTCTAAGAGGAAACACACCTTATACCTTCAACAAAAAGCCTCTAATTTTTGACCCCTCTTACTCTTTTATTTAACAAGTAGTAGGTGACTTTGGGGTCACAGCTGTTTTTGCATCCACGGAACTAAAAATTAGATAGGGCCGAAAGGCAAATACATAATGTCTGGCTGTTAGAATTTGAGTTTAAATCTTTATAATCACAGAGTTTTGTGAAATTCTAATAGTCAGAATTCAAGCATGCATTTAATATTTTGAAAGAGATGGAGTATATAAAATTTTCTAAAAAAAATTAAAATTAAATTTCAATATACATTATTAAAAAAATTAAAATTTGACTAACCACCCTTTAGGGGTGTCAATGGGTACGGTAAGAGTCGAGTGAAAGTATTTTCATACCCGTACCCCTCACAAATTATCCTTATCCGTTACAAATTGCCTTACCCGTACTCTACCCTTACCCGTTGTAGTTGTCAGATAACTAAACGGTAGCGGATAAATAACGGTTAATACTTGTATAATAATTATTTTTATTATTTATTAAATAAAATACTAAGACGCATTTATTTGTCACATATATAATCAAATTACTAATATGAAAATTAATTCCAACTAAATTATTTTTTTTTATCAAAACACAAATTCAAAAACACAAATATCTCTGTTCTTTAATTAAAAAATATCATGCATGCAAATAAAAGTAAAATGGTCAATTGTTCAAGTTATAAAATTTAATAAATTTTGTTTTCCAAGACCAATAGTAGTTTGCCAGTTAGACTGTTGGAGGGGTATAAATTTTAACAGCTAATATTTTAATTAGTGCAGATATGAAATCCGAGGAAAAAAAATTTAGGACCAAGCTGTCCTTCCATCGAAAAGGAAACAATAGGATTCCATTTTTTTTTTGACAAATCATACTTTCTGTTTTATAAAAAAGAAAGCAATTAATGGATACTAATCAACATTGATTAATTAGAAAGTTATAGTAACCCAAATCTTTTAAAGTAAAAAGTTATCTTGATATGTACGCACCAATATTTATGTTCTAAGAGTAAATTTATGCAATTTATTTGTTTTTACATGTGAGAATTTTGTTTTGACAATATCGTGATACATTTGATGTGTCTCTAGATGAAAGAGAAAAGAAGTCAGGAACATGTCAGATCAATTGATTTTTTAAAATCAGAGGTAAAAAAGACAAACAAAGGTATTTGAATAATTATAATACATAAACTGTCAAGACATTCTATTTGAATTTATGTTGTTAAAAAAAAAATTTAGGAGTAGTGATTTCTATTTTAAGTCGTATGTTTTTCAGTTTATTTTTATATTTTGTCTTGTATATCTTGTTTTTTAATTTTATAGTTTGAATTTGTATGAATGAATGTCTATTAGTTATATTGTATTAATTATAGTTGCAAGGATCTATACTATGGAACATATAGTATATTAAAGAATAGGGTTCAACTGCGTTATAATTTTGTGCTTTAATATGCTTTATATTATTTATTTCTGTTTTTAAAGTCTGAATAGTCGATCCAATCCGCTTAACATAATCTTCATAATAAAATATGCTTGGAGACCAAATTTTATATTTTTTGGAATTTTTTTAGATAGATACAAAATTATTGTTTTAAGGAGATTCTGGATCATTCGATGAAGTGATATTGTACCTATGTTAAAAGGTAGTAAAAAAATTCTAAAAATTTAAAAACTTTGATCTCCAAACTCCAATAATATTTTATTATGAAGATCATATTAAGCGGTTCGGATCAACTGTTTGAAATGAAAACAAAGATAAAGAATATAAAGTATATTGGAGCACAATATCACGGTGAATTCGAAACTTTTTTCCTATAATAATTGTGATTCTTAAATTTTTATTTAAATGACATCCGATAATTATTATTATTTTGCTCATTTAAAATACAGTTTTTCTACTTAACAGCATCCGATAATTTGGAATCCTATAACTTTCCAATTAATTTTGACGGCATTCATTAACTCTTTTTTTGGGAACAGAGTATGTTTTAATCGTATTTGAAAAATTGGAATCCGACCTTTACTATGAAAGGACAGTTTGTTACCAAAAAAAAGTTTCTTCTCATCTCAGGTCTGCGCTAATTGAAATATTAACGGTTAAAATCAGCACCGCTGTTGGAGATAAATAATAATTCAATGTTCATTAAGATATACAATATATATAAATTTTTTTAGAACAATTATATTACTCCCCCCCATTCCATCCCCCCACCATCCCCCCACTCTATCTCTCTCCAAATTAGTTTGATCTCATTTCAATCTCGTTCGTATTTCTCACGATTTATGAAAAATTTTGCGAATCTAAAATCACGAACGTTTTATACGTAATTTTCTCTTTCAAATGAGATCCATGATGACATACTTTCGAACAACTCGTTACAGAAGTATTTATCCCTCATCATGCAAGTATTTATATCTATACAGACATATGAAAATATTACTATCAATTATTATAAGTATTTATACTGACATATGAAAGTATTAATATCATGTATTATAAGTATTTATACTGACATATGAAAGTATTAATATCATGTATTATAAGTATTTATACTGACATATGAAAGTATTACTATCATGTATTATAAGTATTTATACTGACATATGAAAGTATTACTATCAATTATTATAAGTATTTATACTGACATATGAAAGTATTAATATCAATTATTATAAGTATTTATACTGACATATGAAAGTATTAATATCATGTATTATAAGTTTTTATACTGATATATGAAAGTATTAATATCATGTATTATAAGTATTATATGCAAAAAAATACTTTCAAGTATAGATATAAATACTTACACGATGAGGGATAAATACTTCTGTAACGACTTGCTCGAAAGTATGTCATCATGGATCTCATTTGAAAGAGAAAATTACGTAGAAAACGTTCGTGGTTTTAGATTCGCAAAATTTTTCATAGATTGTGAGAAATGTGGACGAGATTGAAATGAGATAAAAAAACCCACCTCTAAAAACGTGCATGGTCCCCCCATGTGATTTGAGATTCCCCCTACTCTCCATGAAAAAAATGTGCATGGTCCCTTAAATACTTTCGTACTTAGAGATAAATACTTTCGTTCTTAGAGATAAATACTTCTGTACGTAAGTATTAATACCTTATGAAAAAAAATGACAGCTGGAGTTTTTTGGCATTTTGTGCGGGGTTAATTGCGGGGTGGGAGGTGCGGGGTTAATTATCAGCCTCCATTTTTTTAATATAATTACTTGATCGGATAATAGATACGAAATAGGCTTTATGTGTGTCCTTGCCCGTTTTGATGTGGTAAATTCAACCTGTAATCCTGTATCTCGACTCTCGGGTCTTATTTTTGTTAGAACTAAACATGGGCCGGATACAGGCCACAAAATTCCTAAATATATAACCCATTAAGCCGATCAGAATATCCTCAAAAGATCTCAAATAATATAAACATATGTATAACGGGTTATATTAACAACCTTAAATCGTAGAAACAGCTCCTTATACGGATTACAGTACCATAGAGCCACAAGAACTTGTGGTAAGAACCAAAAGAATTTCGAGTGCGTATCCTCTGAGATATCTCAACTTTTGCGTGACCGACGTGTCCGGTGCCTATTCGGGGATGATGTAGGGGGTCAGTATTATCATTATTATGTGTGCTTTGAGATTCGTGCAGAACGTAGTTAAACGGTTAGAATTTTCCATAAAGTCACGCAAAGTTTGAGATATCTCAGAGGATACGAATTCAAGCATTTCTGGTCTCCTGTGTTTACCTGGAGATGCCGGATGCGATCCCTGTCATGGCGAAAAAGCACCTCGCTTGAGAGTTGAGACTTGAGCTCCGTGGCTTTTCTGTAAGGTTTAATTAGGGTTTTTTGGTGACTGGCCTAGAGAGCAATGGGCATGGAGATGGAATTTGTAAATGGAGCCGCCTCCAGTACAGCCGGAGATGGCGGATCGCTGGAGACCCTACCCGGAATTCTCCTTGTCGGATCCCCAAACGTCGGGAAGCGAACCCTTCTCTCTCGTATGCCTCCTCTGCTTCTTTCTTCTTCATTTCTTTGTTTGCTTTTTGTATTCCTCTGATGCATGTATTGATGAGTTCTGTACCTATGTTGCATAGATACGGGTATCGTATCGGATACGATACGGATAAGTGATACTGGAATTTTCAAAAATCTAGGATACAACAAGGTTATTATATATATATTATTTATTCTACACTGTAATACAAGACAAAAAAATTGCATCCTCGTCCATTCCACCTGATCTAAAGATTGCTTCATTGATAGAACCAGCAAATAGCAGCACAACCATACCTCACTGGTACATGGCTACATGGTACCTATTGTAATCTCAGCTTATCAAAATTGCATCCTCGTCCATTCCACAATATACCAACTCATACCTACTTATTTTCAGTTGCATAAAGCAAGAACAATACATGTTAACACTGAACATATCCAACAAAACACAGTCATTAACTAGATACAAAAAAACGGCAACTGTCTTCCTCTTAAGATCCTTGTCCCAGACTCCCCATACGGCACCAAACACATGTCCTCAGGTGCCCAAGATTTCAGGGGTACACAGTCCATATCCTCTGGAATCCATTTAGCAGTAGCTCCCTTGACTTTTTTCCTTTGTATTACCTAGCCAATAATTTACCAAAGAAAGTATTGTCGGCAACATATTCATTGTACTTTTAGCATACTCAGTGTTGTGAAAACTTAGATCATTCCTGTGTTTCCATATACTCTAGCACAAACACTATGTATTTATTTAAATTTTTTTTACCAGGATTGCTGTCGGTTGAAATTCCAGAGACGCATGACCTATCCTCCGGTGTACTATGTCAAGGGTATGTAGTATGGTATCTCTATAAATACTTGGAAATTGTATAGTATATGTATGCTCCTGTAATATATATTTGTCTTTTTTCTTACTGAAATGCAACCTTTTTTATGTAATGCTAGGTGGACAATTGAAACAAAATATTACTCGGCCGATATTTCTGTATGGACAGCTCACCTTGGCGAAGATTTCTCCCTTGGTTTACTTCCAAATGGCGTGAAACTTGCTGCTCTTGTGATGGTTTTTGACATGAGTGATGTTAGAACTTATATTGAATTTTTTATTTGTTTTATGGTTTGCTATAATGTTCAAACTTTACCATGCATTTTTCTTTTTTCTATAATGTTGTGGTTATACGGACTTCAAATTTTGGTTGTTTACTCCCAATTTTACAATTAGAAGACTTCATAGGACACAATTCTATGTAAAAAATTTCATTTTGAACCAATAAATTATGAATTCTTACTGACTTGATTTTCTTCTCTTTTTGCCGGTACCCGCTATTTGCAGGAATTATCTTTCAGTACCCTTCGAAATTGGATCTCAAGCATCGACATAAAAAAATTTGAAATCCTTCTATGCATAGGAAACAAGGCAGATCTGGTGCCAGGTCATCAAGCTCATGCTGAGTACAGAAGGCGCATGCAGAGGCGTGGCGAGTCAACCAGTGACCCACATCCTGAACATTCCAATTTTGGCATAAATGAAGAAGAGGGAAGTAGTTTATTGTGGGATGAAGAAACGAGCATAGAGATTAGAAAGATCTCCTTGGATTGGTGCATTGATAATAATATCGAGTATATCGAGGCTTGTGCCTCCAATGTTGATTTTGATAAATGTGAGTTGAACCTTCTTTGTAATTCTAAACTCTATTTATTTCTTTATTTATTCATTAACCAACTTCAATGGGCATGAACTAAAATTTTTGTATGGGAATATATTCTTGAGAAATCATCTAAAGTTAGGTGCTCTGGTTATTAATTGCAGAGCTACAAAACTTTCAAAATTTTGAAAACAGAAAATCATCACCCACTCCTTGTTTTATACGAAGAATTTTATGAAACATGATTTTCTGCATTAAATCTTAAAAGAATAAGCATTGTTTCTTGGCAGGTTTATCTGTAAACGGAGATGTGCAAGGAGTGGAGAGATTTTTTGGTGCATTATCTGCACATATGTGGCCTGGAATGATCCTCAAATCCGGAAGTAGAATTCCTTCCCCATTTTTACTCGAGAAAGAAGGTTAAAATATCATTTTTTAAATTGCTATTAAAAAAACAACTCATGGTACACATCTTTTCTCTTAATGTTTCTTTATCAATAACTTTTGTAGGCAGCACAGACGAAGAATCTGACTATGAGCTAGAATACGAAACACTATCCCATGGATCTGACGAGGCATGGTATGATGTGCGCGAGTTGGGAGCATCAGGGACCGAAGGAGATGAATATTCAGATTTCACCGATGCTGCTTGTTGTTCTCGTGCATCCACCTCTCAAGGAGTGCATATAATGGAAAATCGAGAAGCTTCAAGTGAAAATGGACATGTGTCTATTAATGAGATGTCACAAATTGATACAACTTCGACTGTGATAAGTCATGATGAGATTGATGATAACGAACATTACGGGTTGGATGATATGGAGAGGCTGATGTCAGAAATTGGTAATGTGCGTGATAATCTGAGGCTGATGCCGGATTTTCAGAGGAGAGAGATGGCGGCCAAGCTTGCGATGAGAATGGCAGCTATGTTTGGTGCTACCAGTGACGAGGAAGAAATCTGATAAATAATAGAAGTTTATTTTGAGTTTAAATTTGATGTACCCAGAGTTGCTGATTAATCTGTACATCAGATTAGGTGTTCAGATATTAGTAATTGAAGCTTTTTAGTCCTGAGGGTGTTCAGATATTAGTACTTGAAGCTTTTTAGTCCTTGTCAGGATATATATGTGAATTTATTCATTTTCCAACTCTGTTTTTTTTTTTTCCACTAAAATTTGCAAACGCTGTCATTTATAAAGTTTATTTGTATTTTTCTTAAAAGCGCAGTCACAAGCTCATCGATGAGAATTGAGCTATCTTGCAAGCTCAGCAATGTGTGAACCCAACAATTGGCAGTCTATACTCTATATCAATTGTGTAAAGATTCCAAAATTCTATTTGGCTTCGAACCTAGATATGTTCGGTATTGCTAAGAGCACCGTATCTACCAATTTGATAATAGCGGCTTGAATCATAATTGAATTAATTATAGCGCGGGTTTAAAAAGAATTAATTATAGTGCGTCAAGGTTCTAAGATTCGATATTGAAAATAGAAAGTTGAGAATCGATACAAAAATTCCCATTATAGGCCAGGATTTTTAATTGTTTTGTATTTCTAAATAGTGAAAAATGTATTAGAGAGAGAGAGAGAATAAAACATGAGAGAAGAATAATGTCCAAAAATAATAGATATTTTCTTTCAAACCAAAACCATGTGGAGCAAAGATCAGTACTATCTACAAGGGCTGGTACCTCAGTGCTACACAACAACAGCAAAACATTTTTACAATGAGCAAAATTAATGTTTCATGATTTTTCATTGGAGGATTTTGATCCTTTGTCGATTTTCTCATCTCCTTTTTTCGTCTCATCAAGCTCAATTTGCTGCAGCTTTGGCTCTTCAAACTTCTCCGGGTTTTTCAAGTTAACAGCCAACTCCTTAATTTTTGGTTCCTAAAAGAGGAGAAAAGAATTAAAAAGAACCAAAACAAGTTAAACATGACCTTTTGTCAGTAAATTATATAATACGTGCTCCGGAACTTCTGAAATTGCCATTTTTTTTCCAAATTCCACACAATATATGCCATATTTACAAAAGACACCCAGTAGAATCAGATTGCAGGTAAACTTTCTTATTTAAAGTATTTAAAGACAAATTAGAACTGACTAAATATATAACTGATAGAAAAGACCCAAGTACAAATTTTCTCTGTTTGCTTGCTAGGGGAAGGTTACTTTGTCAACTACTAACGAAATTTATCTTTTCTTATCAGACTGATTTGGTGGATAGGTTTTTTGTATTAAAAATATCTACAAAAAAGGGTTAGTTGCCATTTGCCAATTGGAAAAGGTATAATCTGCGAGTGTAGGTGCCAAATAGTCAGACAAAGAGATCAAAGTGAAATTGCAAATCAAAATTGCTTTTTTTTTTTTTTTCTTTTTCTTTACTTTGCCTTGTGTTTCTTTAGGATTCAATAAAAAAGCATTAGAGATTTACCTCCTGTAATACCTCTAGTTTATTTTGCAATGCTTCATGCTCAGCTCTGACACGAAATGGTACGCCATCTTTCTGGTACACATTATTTTTAAACGTTTCTTCATTTATTTCACTAGAGGTGGAGGCAAATGGGTGGTTTGGTGGGATCCACCTAATTGAGTCCGGGTCCACATCTGGCGGCATCGGGTCACCTTCTTTGAGAAAAACCTTGGGTCTCTTCCACTGGTATGCCCGGGCCCGCCTCTCCTGATGGGTCAACTGTTGCTCTTTGGTCAAAGTGGTAGGGGCCAAGCGGTACACTTTGCCAAACATTTGTGCTGTTGAATTTTCTTCGTCTATCTTCACAAATTCATTGTTAAAAGGATTGTCGTATAAGCTGGTCTTTGCACTGCATGATTTTCAAAAAGCATATTATCTCTCATATCCCTACAAAGTTAGAAATAATTTCTAGTCTTTTCCATCTACATGAAAAAAAGGCCTTAACTAATTTGTAGATGGTTTAATTTTTTCTTTTGCACAAAAAAAAAAACCAGAGATCATAAGTATAGACGCACTGTTTTTTAGATCACAAGATAATTTTCATCTTCTGAAAGGGTTATTCTTGTCAGTGGTTTAGTAAGGGTACATATTTGAACTAAACAGAAATTTGTAAATTTAATAAATATGAATTTAATAACATACATGCCTCTTCGGTTGGATTTCAACTGCCCACGCCTTACAAGATCAGCAATTGAACCTTGATTAACATGATTTTTTCGTTTAAGCATAATTTTCCTCGCAATAATAATAAAGATTACAAATGTGACATACACCATCATAGCAAATTTAGAGCAAAACCTCGTTCTAACCTGTAGCAATTTGGGAGAGAAAATAGAAAGTTATTTGACAGTATGTTTTTTATCATACCATGATAGTAGCATATAAATTAACCAGAACTACCAAAACTAATTTTCATTATAGAGCAATGACTAATCTGTTCAGAAGCTAATACCATTCAGTCCGGTTTGCAAAGAGTTACCAGGATATCTACAGGTCCAGACCGATACCTACTCTGCAGTAAACATACACTTTTCTTTATTCTTTTTTGGTTATTGTTAAGCTTGTTAGCAACACAATTGCCGCGGCCCAAAAGAGTATTCAACATAAGAAATAGAGCAGGGTTCCAATGCCTCATACCTCAATCGTGCCTCACATCCTTTATCTCCATTTTCAAAGTCCAAACAGTCAATCTAAACTGCTCAACATGATCCCCATATTAAAATAGAGACCAGATTTTATATTTTTTGGAAACTTTTTACTATGTTTTTCAGATAGGGTATAAAATCACTGATTTTCAGAAGTTTATGGACCATCCAAAAACAGTGATTTTGTACCTATCTAAAAAAATTCCAGAAAATATAAAATTTGGTCTCCAAGTACATTGATTATGTTGTGCGGTTCGGATCGCCTGATTAAATTTTGAAAACGGAGATAAGGATCTGAAGCATGATTGGGACACGAAAACAATCGGGGCATTTTAACCCTACCCATGTATCAGTTAGTTAAGGTAGAATAGATATCAGGCTCACCGAAGTAACCACTGGCAAGAGAACATGCACTGTCGCTTTCAGAGAACCAAAACTTCCCTGGCAAGATTCTCGCAGATTCTTCTCCACTGGAACAAGAGGATTCTTACTAGAATCAGAAGAATTGCCATTACTAGAACAAATCGCAGAATGCCACCTCAATCTCCTACAATTCCACCCTAACTTTTGAGAACCCAACCATACATTCCTACTTTTCCATATTGAGGCTTCACCGATCTTAGTCTAAAAATAGAAGGAAAAAAATTAAATTAAATCTGATGAAAACATCTTTAAAACTGTGAACATTAAAAAGGAGCTGGTTTTGCGGTTTACCGAGAGAGCCGTTGGAATAGAAGCCATTGTTGCTTAAATCATCAAAATCGAGAAAATGATAGAAGGATGTAGGGTTTTAGGTCTAGGGTTTTCATGAGCTCGTCGCCTTTTTTTTTTCACTAGTATATTACTGGGGAGAGTGAAGACGACGACGATAGGCCATAGGCGATGGTCGCCATCGACTCGGCTACAACAAGAAATGAATTGATGGACCCTTCATTAATGGATTGTTTGGTAGGCCAAATTGGGCTTTCGATCGGCCCAGTATTATTTTTCATTGCTCTTTTGTGTAGTAAAATTACTTCCTACAAATTAAGTTTTTAACTAAGGTGTTTGGAGCTTACACAATTCTATCATTTCGGCTTCGAATAACGAATTCACACCGTTTACATATATCTTTTCTTACTTTTGATAAAGGATAAATTTAAAATGAATTTTAATAGAAAAGATAATAAAATGAGTAAATTTGTGAGTTTTTGAAATTTAAAAGGGTAAATATAACATTATGAGCTTTTGATGTGGAAATACGGTAATTTCGAAGTTTTTGAGAAGTATGTATAAAATTACCACCTTTAAGTTAATTTTAATACATTCATATTTTTACTATTTTTTTACCTTTTAACTTGATACTAAATGAATTCGAAAATTTATAAATTTTGCATATAAATACATTAACACTTGATTTAGCATGTTTCAAATGAATAATTTCTCTAGTTTTGACGCTTACACAAGCATAATCCCTCTTCTCCGCACCCTGAGCTCCGACTGACGATCGAGATATAGAATTACCTCCAAACTTGTATTGTTTTCAGAATATTTGTTTTTCTTTTTCAATTTAATCTTCTTTCTCCTTCTTTTATGAAACTCTTAACGAAAACAATCAATAATAAATAAATAGTTGCCGATCAATAAATATGTTGACTAGGTTTTCTCCTTTTGTAAAATGAATTCTTCTAATTAATAATAGTTGCCGATCGATACTAAATAAATAAATTTTCCTAACGAAATGAACTTATTTCTCATTCTCTATTTGTTTCCGATCAGATCGAATGTAAGCAACTAGGGTGACATTATCCCTATAATATATTAATATAACCAACGCTTTTCTTTCTTTCGTTCTTCTTCTCTTTTACACTTTACATTAGCTCTGACCACCCATCTTTAATTTATCCACACATTTTATCACCAACTTTGAGTTATCCAAATTTGATAGTGGAGCTTTAATTATTATGTAAATTTAAACTCAAATCACTTTTTCTTTCTACAAATAAAATTTAAAGACCCCAAGCTCAACGCTTTCTTTATTCTTCTCGGTAATGCCTCTCTCTTTTGGTCGGTTGAAATAGAAACAGAAAACAAAAGGCTCGGGAGTGACACAGATGGAGAGAAGTATTCATACAATTTAATTTCTTCATAAGAGATCAGTCGACTTGTATAACATAAGACAATTAATTTTCTTTAAAACAATAAAAAAAGATTGATTTTTTCTTTCTTTCTAAAGGGACATCAATGTTCGAACTATTGATTTGATTCAGATAAAGAGTGATCAAATTAATAGTCTGGTTCATTCTTACTCAACCTCTACACAACGAATTCAGATCCCCCCAGGTACCTGAGGTGCAATAGGTAAATTTGAACCGTTCTTTAAAATTAAATCCATATGGGTACTGATATTTTTTTTAAGTCATACGTCTTATACCTAACGTAACATTCACATGAAATTCAATTGGAGGCCCGACCTTGATAAAACTAGACGCAAATTCGGCCTCTGTCGGTCAAATGAACCGCGTTTGACTAGAAATAATAAAACCCTCGCTTTAAACCTAATTAACTCGTGTAGCCTAATTTTGTGAAGAGATTAATTTAATCTAATAAGATCATAGGTGGGCTGGTCAACTGCCGAACTAGCCGCTCCTTTGGGTGTATCATGGCAGCCTAATTATTTCTTTCTTTTTAATTATATGGTTTATTATTAATCTTGACTCTCGAGTGAAGTGAGAGGAAAGTTACACGTTTGAGTGCAAATTCTCATAAATCAATATGGATGCTTTTCTTAAAAGTGAACTTAATTAAGAAATCAATATGAATGAAGTGAGAATACTGATGAGGAATTAACAGCTTCAACTCTCTTTGAAAATGTAGCGCCCGCTGCTCACACCACGTTTCATAATAGCTTAGCTCCTGTTAAAAGTCAGATTGCTCCCGTTCCGTGGACTGAAGTTCAAATGCATGCGTGAATAACCCTCTCTCAGACTCATTCGATTGTCATTTCTGTTGAGCTTCAATAAGCTCTAATACTACTTGTTTGGTACACAAAATAGAGGTAAGCAAATAAATGGAGAATCACACAAAAAATCAAGACAATAGCAAGCAAGCACAAGAAATTAGAAATGACACAAGATTTTACGTAAAAATCTTTTCAGAAAAAACTACAGAGCACACGATACAAATTTACTAAATCAAAGAGTCTTATAAGTATAAGGAGATTAGAATTCTCAATGATACTCTCTCACACACTCTTTTACAAGTTTCAAAAAGAAGAAAGCAAACTCTAAATAAGATTAAGTGAAGAGGCAACAGAGACAAACAGAAACAACTCAATTCTCAGATGTCTCTGGAGGCAGCGGCACCTTTTAATTGATCTCAAACAATTAAACAAGCACCATCGGTGCTATATTTCCTACCGGTAGGAAAACCAAATGAGAAAAGGTTTTTGTCCACAGCCTTCTGTCCACCATTTGTCCACAGCACTATCCACCCCGTGTTTAACTAATTTTAACGGACACCGGTCCCCACTTCTAACCACTTACTCCGCCCATTTAACCTTCCTTTCGTGCCTCTATTCCCTTTTGAATCTCATTTTCAAAATATTTCTTCTCCGATCAACGATCAACTGAGGCGATTTCTTTCCGATATTACTTTTTTACTTTACAGAGATAAAAAATTTTGAATCTAAAAATTGATATCTGAAAAAGGATTTCTTCTCCGATATCTTAAATTTCTAACGCTATTTCTTCTCCGTAAAGCTGAGGCGATTTCTTTTCTGAGGCGATTTCAATTCTGAGGCGATTTCCTTTCTGAGGCGATTTCAATCGGTAACTTTTTTCTCCGATCTCTTATTCTTTACTCAAAAAAGGATTGGAACTTTTTTCTTCAATTTGCTCCGATCTCTTATTCTTTACTCAAAAAAGGATTGGAACTAATATTTGCTCCGATTTTTCAATTTGTCCGCTTTCTTCAATTTGTAACTTTTTTCTTTTTCCTATAATAATCTGTAACTTTTTTATTTATTTTTTCTTATATAATCTGCTTATGACATTTTTCATCTTTGATCGGATCGGATCGGAAAAAAAATCTGGATCGGCCGCGACGGCACTGAAATCGTAATTGTTGTTTTTTTGTATTTACCTTCTCTGATTCATTTTTCCTTTGCAATGTCGATTTTAATTGAGATTACTTACTCGATCTCGTTTTTTATACATGATCGCAATGAAACCTTCAATCGTGGAGCGCGATCGAATAGAAGTTGTTTTTGTTGAAGAGCACGGCAAAATTCAAATCTAGTAAGTTATTTCTGTTGAATTTGTTGTTTTCGTTGTATGTAGTAACAGATTTAGCATTTCAAATGAAATCTGGAGGAAAGAGATGATAGAGAGGCGATATGGAGTATTGATATGTTAATTTTACTGTATTGCCCCGTTAATTTTACAGTATTCATCTTGTCATTTTACAGTATTCATCTTGTGAAAATCTGGAAGAAATAGATGATAGAGATTAATCTGTTAATTTTACAGTATTTCCTTGTTAATTTTACAGTATTCATCTTGTCATTTTACAGTATTTATCTTGTGGAAATCTGAAAGAAAGAGATGATAGAGAGGCGATATGGAGTATTAATCTGTTAATTTTATAGTATTGCCCCGTTAATTTTACAGTATTCATCTTGTCATTTTATAGTATTCATCTTGTGGAAATCTGAAGGAAAGAGATGATAGAAAGGCGATATGGAGTATTGATTTGTTAATTTTACAGTATTTATCTTGTAATTTTACAGTATTCATATTGTAATTTTACAGTATTCATCTTGTGAAAATCTGAAAGAAAAAGATGATAGAAATGCTTCTTACTCATCCGAACAATATTCAATTGAAAATTCTACTGTATACAAGATTCAATTTTACAGTTCTGTTGATTCAATTTTACAGTATACAAGATTCAATTGTAAATTTTACTGTGTAGAAGATTCAATTTTACAGTATACAAGATTCAATTGAAAATTTTACTGTATACAAGATTTAATTTTACAGTATACAAGATTCAATTTTACAGTATACAATATTCAATTTTACAGTATACAATATTCAATTTTACAGTATACAAGATTCAACCCAGTGCTAATAACCGCTAATAACTAACTCTAACTGCCAATAACTTCCTATAACTGTAATTTCCGAAAGTACAGTTTGAAAGTACATTTATTTTGTCCTGTTGTGCAAGTTGCAATATTTTTCTAACTATCATGGGACCACTTCAAATAGTTGCTGGATGTTTTGTGATTAAGTGATATATTTTATGTGATATATTGTATAATTATACAGCATGTAGAAGTAATTTTATAGTATTCGCGCAAGTCAAAGCTGTGGACAAATGGTGGACAAAAGGCTGTGGACAATTAGACGCCTCCATACCAAAATATCAGCTGCTTCAATTGAAAACTTTAAGAAGTTATTTCCATCGGCTCCAATTTTCTACCGATGGCAAAAGCACCAACTTCCATCGGCTTAATTTCTTGCCGATAAGAAATGAACCGAGCAGCATCGGTTAAATTCAAAACCGACGGCAAAGGCAAAACAGAGTGAACCTGTTAATTGTCTTCAACTCCAACAATTTCTACAGTGGCAAAAAATTGTCAGACTGAGAGAACATGTACAATTCGATTTTGACCTAAATAAACCCCAATTTGACTTGGATAATTTTTTATTTTAAAATGTCTTCTTTAATCCGATGATTAAAAAAAAGTCAATTTAGCTTGAACCTTATCAAAATGACTCGAAATCCGATATTAGTCAAAAGTCAAAACTGAATGAATCCGATATTACTCAAATGTCTTTTTTAACCCGTCTTAAAAGGTCTTCTTTTGTTTAGCAATAGAAATTAGATTTGGAGATTAAAAATTATGACACAATTATCTATAATAGAAGATGCTACAATTTAATTTATTGTTTAATATCATATTTGTATTTTTTTTAATTATATTTAATACTTATTATTTTGAATGTATATAAATAGAAGAGGGTTTCAATATCTTATGTCTTTCATACCTCATCATATCTCATATTTTATATCTTCATTTTCCAAATCTAAGTTGTCGATCCAAACCGTTCAACATGATATACATACTAAAATACGGTTGAAGATGAAATTTTATAATTTTCGGAAATTTTTACTGTTTTTTAAGATAGGTAGAAAATCATTAATTGTTTTTTGAACTGTCCAAAAACAATGATTTTGTACCTATCTTAAAAAATAGTAAAAAAAAAATTTCAAAAATTATAAAATTTCATTTCCAATCATATTTTAGTATAAATACTATATTGAGCGGTCCGCTAGTGCTGTGACCTGCCCGTGAGGGAGGCGGTCTGGTGGCATTTTTGGGCTACCCGTGAGTCTGGCGGTTGGATCATTTTAAAAAAAAAAAATCCAATGTAGAGTTATTTTTAAAATTAATTTTTTTTAAGGTATTAATAAAAATGGCCGCATTATAACCCTATAAATATTACGGTTCCTACCACATGGTAGGTAAATTGTTGGCGAAAATATTTGCGTCTTGACAAAAAAAAGATTGTCGGAAGTATAAATCCTTGGTCTCTCAATTAATATATATATATATATTTTGCTAGAGTGAAATCTAAAGAGGACAGATGGAGAAAAAGCTAGCATCCTTTGATTTTGAGTTCAACAGATCCATCATAAAGGGACCCGTCAAAACTCAAAATTGCTTCAAGTAATTTAGTAGGTAGATCTTGTAGACGTTTATTAACTAGTATAATTTGGAGTGTCAATGGTGGAGACATTTTTATATTCGTATTTATATAAAATTAATCTTATTTATATTTAATATTTATTTATTAAATATTAGCTTATTATATCGTATTTTTATTACCTATCAAAATAACGAATAACGAAACAAATAAAGATAATTATTAAATAAATTGATAATATATATAATTTAATTTGAAAATATAATGCACACATATATTAAATACATTATGTATCTAATATCACATATACAATTATAATTTTTTATTTCATTATTTTAGAGATATAAAATATTACTAGTATCATACCCGTGCGTTGCAACGGGACATATTATAAGAAACAAATATATAAATGAAATAATAATTATTTAAAAATTAAAACACATGTTAATAGAAACTTTATATGATTATGTATTTTTAATTAACTTTAATTGTGATCTCTGATAACAATTTGATGATGTGATGATTCTTTATTTTTAAGTACAAATGATATCAAATAATAGCTCGATTCGAATCTAATATCAAATATCATACAACAATTCAATATCAACATATAATATGATATCAAAAAACATAAATAAAAAGTGTTATCGTTTGTATGCATAGGACACACATATTACAAGAGAAATATATATTCACACACAAGTTTCAATTTATATTTTTATTTGTTTCCAATTTATATTCTTCTTCTTCTTTGTTTCCAATTTAGAATATATACACACACATTGATATATTCTATATTGAAAATATATTCTAAATTGCTCACACCAATATGTATAGAAACAAAGAAAGAGAAATAAGAAAATAAAAAAAAAATGATTTCTATTGTGATCCGTATAGAAACGAAGAAGAAGTAAGGAAACAAAGAAATAAGAAAATGGAAGGTTGAGCCTTCTCAATTGAAGAGGAGAAATATGGAAACAAATAAATATATCGTTAAAATTCGAAATTTGTTCAATTTTAATTGTAACGTATCGTGTGGCAGCATATGCGGTGGGTACGTTTTTAACTAAATTTAGACTTCTATACATAAAATATATGCATTTAATCAAAAGAAGACAAATTATGTAATTGAAGGACTGAGATCAAATCCGAAGTTTCATATTTCAATCGTAGTCGTTGGTGGATCGGACACCCAACGTGCTTAATAATAGAATGGAGATATAAATAAATTTTGTCATAAATTACTAAACTAAAATGTTATATAAAATGCTAGATGAATTAATTTATCATAAATTACTAAATAAAAATTATACAAAATATAATATAAATTAATGTAATCACAATAATAAAATTATATAGTTTTATGTACAAATAAAAAAATATCATATATAATTTTATATTTGTTAGTTTTTTTTTAAACCTTGACACCGGCTGTCAAATATAATTTTTTAAATAAAAATAAAATTACATCTATCATCGCAACATCATCACAATATCGTCCAAACAACACAACAAATATAAAACACACAACAACATCTAAAAAACACAACACAACCACTAACAACATAACAATAACATCTTGCAAATTGACTTCAAGCAATCGTCAATCTCCTCTCTCACTTTCTTGCTCTCTCCTGCACCAGTCGGCTAACATCACCAAGATAGAGGCATTTATTCTTTTTCTTTTTTAGGAAAAGGGGGTGGTGGCAGGTGAGGGAGGCGCGCTTCTAGGTTTAGGTTTTCTCTCTCTCCCCCTATGCGAGATTATATTTATTAGTTACTTATAAGATAATCGGTACTAAATTAAGTTATTTTCCCACAGCGGAATGAAATGTAGCAATCGTACGAATCATTAGGTATGAAACTAAAGTTAAAATTGTTCCCAAAAGAGGAATCGAATGATCATTTGACGACGAGTCACTTAATTGAATTGCTTACAAAAAGTTAGAAACAAACAGTCGACCTGTACGTACGGATAAGAGTGTACCACGTGGCCTAACCTAATGCCCAACTAACAACCACCGGTATTTGCTTTTGTTTTCAGGCGATGCAACCAAATTCTAGAAGTTTCAATAAATATCTCTGTAAAGTATTCTATAAGATATACTAATTTTGTACTAACCAATATTCACCTCACGGGATCACATCAACTCATCCCTCGTCGCACTTGTGCTTATCTATTTCCCTCTTTAATTTTAGTATAAAACATATTTCTTTCAAAATTAATCAAAACTGGGTGTGTATGTACGATTTTCTGAATTTTTTTTAAAAAAAAAGTACTGCCAGTCTGCCAAGCAATGATTTTAATTTAATTAGCTCATTTCATCTCTACAAGAAAAAAGGCAAGAAAAACCAAGAGCAAAAATTGAACAAACTATTAATTTGGTTAACTATGGCAAGAAGGTGCTTGTACTGTCACCGATCGCCACCTTATTCCTCGGACCACCCTTCTCAAAACCCTGCTTAGGCGGAGGGACTACAACAAGTACTCGGCGACACGAGGGGCATGATGACTGGGCCCGGAGCCACTTGTCGACACAACCGACATGAAACTCATGCCCGCACTGTGGTAGTTTCCGTATCTCCTCCCCTTCCTCAAATTCCGTCAAGCATATCACGCATGCGGTTTGTTTTTCGATATCAGTCGCCTTATCATACCTCGTCTTTGGCAGAGCCTTCAAAGCACTCTTCTTCAGGCCTCGTTTTGGTGGCGGCGGCAGCGGAAGTTGGATTCCCGTGTCTTGTTGTTGCAGTGAAGTAGATGCAGTACCATTGCTAGATGAGTCTCGGAGAGTATTATTGCATCGGTTGATCAACGCTAGGCCAGCCATGCAGATAACGGCACATAGTAAAGCCGCGAGAACAACTATTATGTCTGAGGTGAAATTGTTTCGGATATCATCGTTTGAGGTGGTTGTGGTTATGACGGCAGCAGAGGAGGCCGGCGGTGAAGGGAATTGAGAGGACGTGGCGGCAGTAGCGAATTGGAGAAGTGCTCTCATGGCAGCTAGCAGCAAGGATCAGTGGCGATATTTCTTTCTCTGTTTTGATTTTTGTTTGATAATTAATTTGTTGGTAAAGAGAGATTGAGGTTTGAATATATAGGAGATGACAGGTATATTTCACGGTCAAAAGTTGGAGAGAAGGAATTATGGGGGTAAAGATTTTAACACAGCAGTTTTGAGTACGGGGTGGTCCGATGAATTTTGGACTTTTTTTAAAAAAATTGATGGGTATCGAATCGTAGCCGTCTGATATATTTAAAATTCATGTGCACGAATCTTCAAGCAGGTTTGTGCGGATTTTAAAGCGTATCGGACGACTACTTTATTCATTAGATCAAAGGTAGGTCCAAAAGCCATCAGACCTACATTTTTTTTCCAGCAATTTTACTTTAGCTTTGTTTAGCACACCAATTATATACAATCTCATTTTTACTTTATTATTCGTAGAATTGTATGAAGTCAAAATTATGTTGTTAATAACGAGAGTTCTCCATTCTAACAATCAGAAAGAAAATAAAAACAGATATAAAGTAATATTTAGAAATTAAGTTAATTTTAACTTCTAAACTTATACATTTTTGAAATTAAATTTTAATTTCTTTTATGATACTGATTGGAAAAAAGAATTGAGTTAATAAATTTAGCTAAGGTGTTAATTAGAAAACATTTTCTTTTAAAGAAGTTTTTTAAGTTAAATATTGTTCTGCATCTGGGATGTAAATGACTTGAATTTGAGGGAGTTATTCTTAATTCATGCTCAGCTCATTTAGTTAATGAGAGAATCAACTCGAGTTGGGATGATACTAACAAGTTATAAAGCTAATTCGAGCTCAGCTCATTAGCAATTTGAATATACGAGTACATATACAGTCCATGTGGACTTGAAAAAAATTAGAATCTATAACCTTTATAATATGGTAAAGAGTACAGACTACTAGACTAAACAAGTCTTTAAATATAAATTAGTTTTATTTTATCTATATTTCTTTAACAAAGCATAGTAAAACTGCATATGTACTTCCGCATACAAATCAGCATATGGGACCACATGCCGCATATGCGGTATGCAGTGGCCTTCTGCATATATGAACAAAACCGTATTTTACAACACTGGTTATAGTTATATACTAGTAAGAGTTTGTTTGGTTATAGTTATATACTAGTAAGAGTTTATTTAAACACAAACAATTCAAATAGCTTAGTAAGAGTTTATATAAATACAAGCAATTCAAACATAATTAACAAGACAACTAACCAAACTAACAATTCAAATAGTGATTCAGGAGTCATTTAAAAGGACATGAGATTTATTGTAACGATTTTTTTGTAACTCGAGTTGTTAATAAGCGAGTTGAGATATACTCAAACTCAGCTTATTTATTGAACGAGTCAACCAACTCGAGTTGGAACTGATTCGAGTTGTAAACGAGCAAATTAAAGTGAGCATTTATGAGCAAGTTACGAATTTGAGCGATTTTGTATAGCCCATATGCATCCTGTTAATTAAATTAAAAATTAACTCGTGAATTAGAAATCCAATTAATCAATCAATTTTTAATATTAGCTAGGGTTATTTCTGAATTCGTAATAACGATATAAATATATATATGCTAAAAGGGAAAAATATCACAATTATTTACTATGAAAAAATACATGATGGATTTTGATTCCAACAATACCAGTCCTTCTGTTAAACTATTTATAGGATCGTATTTATATTTGACGACCCAGAAATACAATATGTCAAGATTGCAGTCTGTTTTTGTCTCTACTGAGATATACTCTCGTGTAGTGGTGTAAACGGTCGGATACGGATTGGATAGTGGTCTTACTGTATTCGTTATAATTTTTCGGATACGGATACAGATCAGATATTAAATGTTACGAATACGGATCGAATATCAGATAGATACGGATATTTTTCATAATTAGCTTGTTAGTTACAAAATATCTATTATATTATTAAAATATTAGTCACTAATTATGGCATAGTGTTATACTTCTCATCTAAAAATATATCTATATGTAATTTAATAAATTATTCGTACAATATGCAATTCAATAAATCAATTTAAGAATATATATCACATTTGTTGTGGTTTAAAGTGTAAACGGTAGGATACGGATAGTCTCGGATACGGATATGGATAGGATAATTTAAGTACTTTGTTGGATTCGGATTCAAACGAAATTGGATATTATCCGATCCATTTACACCCCTACTCTCGCGAATGTTGTCGGTATATCTTCGCGGATGCTTTTGTCGCTAATAGAAAAAAACACATTTTTGTCGGTACACCCTCGCTGATAGTCACTTCGTACTTTTACGGATATTATTCCATTCTTGTAGTTCGTGGATGGAAAACAGAGTTACCTAGTCATAAAAATATATATTAGAACTTAATTAATCTCCCACCTCCTAATTAATATTGGTGTAACCGGACAAAGCCCCGGCGAGGAATTGACAATAAACATTATTATGAACTTATTATTATCACTATTATTGTTGTTGTTATTATTATTTATTATTGTTGTTGTTATTATTATTTATTGAAAGCGGAATCGGAAGAATCAATTATTTTAATTTATTAAAATTATTATTAATTTTATCAAAACCAGCTATATACTATTTATTGAAAGTGGAATCGGACAAAATCGAGATTCAGAAATAAACAAAACCCAGATCCCTAGGCAGAATTCTGATTCAAACAAGGTATATACAAATTTGATAATTATTTTTCAAAATTAAAAAATAAACCTATCCTGTTTTATTGTGATTTCGCCGTTGAGTGTAATTCTCAAGTATATTTTTTAAGTGTTGAAATTAGACGAGTCTGAAAAAAGATCAAGATAGTTATTTATAGCTGTCAAAATGCACTTTGACATGAAAACAACTGTCAATAATTATGTTTTAATCAAAGATTTATTTGATTTAAATTTGCGTAGACAATTCCTCGACCTTAACAAAAATTGAGGGTATATATACTCCGAAATTAGCCTACCAGTGTTTCCTCTATACACATTCCCTCATATTGATAATGGAGATCTCCATTCGAAAATAATTTTGTTATCCTGAGGAGTGAGTGACCTAATCCAACCTAATTTGCCTTCCATTTCTGCTCAACTAAAGCAGAATATAATACCAGTAGCACAACCGCATAAGACATCATTAAAGATTTCACATAAATATAATATGAACAGTCAATATATTAAGAGTATTATTTTTGTTTTCTTTGAAAGTCTGAAGGGAAATAAAAAAAAAAAATCAAATCAGGACAAAAGAAAGACCTCTCATACTCCAAAGTCTCCAACAAAATATATATTGTAAACGCTTTCCTAACATAACTGCTTGATTTGATGGGATTTAGATTGGCAACAATTAATGTTTACTAACCAAACAAAAACTGCCAACCCAACCGCTACATTGAAAGAAAGGTGGTTTAGGGAAAGTCATATTGTCATATTGGATTGGTTCACTTCAACAAATTCAACAAAGAGGGACACTTACAAACTATGAGCCTAAATGCCGCGTTATGCAACACTGACTTGCCTATATCTGATCTAAACTATTTGTTTTAAAATAAAATGTTTTTTTGTCATTTTTCCTTTTCGGAAAAAAAATTTATAAAAATATGTTTCTGTTAAAATGATTATACAATTATATCATACTCTGGAAATTTTGTTTCATCTTATTATTCTTTGTCACGTTATCTAAGGAGACACTTGTCTATTTTTGGTCTAATTTGATTTTAAATATGATTTTTTATCACCTTTTTTAGAAAACATTACAAAAGTATGTTTGTGTTTAAAATAATTATACAATTATATTTTACTTGGAAATTTTGCTCCACTCTATTTTATTGAGTCCTGCTAGTATTATGATGCCAACTTCAAAAATTATTGGATACACTTCAATTGACTAATCTAAACCGTTTAAACCGGTTTCCTTTATGAATGATGTGTTTACATGCAAAAAATATATTTTTCGAGTTATTCTAGTATGAAGTCAACCGGTTAAAAATGTTAAAAAATAAATGTATTAAAATTAACTTAAGACCTAGTATATTGCCGGAGATCACTAAACTTTGTCTTTTGTTACGAATTGGTCACTCAACTTTAATTTGTCTCAATCAAGTCACTTAACTTTTCATTTATCCAAATCAAGTCACTATGTAATTTTTCTATCTAAAATGTAAACGGAATATTCTCATTATGTTAGTATTTTTGACGGAATATGTTCATTCCGTTAATATTTTGGATGGAATGAGCATATTCCGTTAGCATTTTGGACGCAATAGGCATATTTAGTTAGTATTTTGGACGGAAAATTATAGAGCGACTTAATCTTAATTGAAACAAATGAAAAGTTAAGTAACTTGATTGAGACAAATCAAATTTTAGTGACCAATTCGTAATCAAACTCAAACCAAATTTACCCTAAAAACTATCACATATGACCGCTTGACTTGATACTAAATAAGTTTGAAAAATTATATATTTTTCTTGTAAACTCACAACTAATGATCAAGTACATCGGTTTGAACATTCTAGGTTCGTCATTTAAAGTTGAGTCGATATATTTTGAAATTGATAGTATATAGACTACTAATATCATACTAGCTAGACTCTATTTTATTTTATGATTTCACTCCTAGCTAACATGAATTTGTATCCTCTACATTAACTCAAATTTTGAATTAAGATCTGAACCGTCCAACTGAGATCCACACTAATATTTAATGGCCCCGTCTCGAATTCTGATCATATGGTTCAGAAATTAACACAAACGATACGTTAATACATAGGATACAGATTGTCGCTGACATTGCATAAGAGGTGATTGAAAGTTTGCTTCTAATTGTATAAAAAAAACTTTAAGAGATTATCAAGGGAATTAAGAAGAGTACTATGTTAATGTGCCAACTATGATTAGTACTTTTAGGTGGGGAGTGCAAATAATTTGTCTTGTATACTCAATTTCCAAAAAAAAAGATTTAATGTAAGTTTGAAAACTGGACACCAATAATAATTAATATGTGGTTCTTAGTCATATATTGAGATATGAATATTTATTTGCCTATTCACCATTTAAAAAAATACATTAGTATTTCGAAATTTAATTATATATAATCCAATATCAGATTTATTTATTTTTACGTATATTTTCAACAATTTTGAGTTCTGACTGAACACATACTTTCAGAACATCAAACAAAAAAATTATAAATACAAAACGAAAGAACAAACATGAAAGTAGCGTGTTTACACCCATTTATTTTATATGTATCTACATGCGAATCAGATTTTAAAATTATGAAAATCAAACATACATTAGAAGCCAATCATATAAAATTTTAATGCTAGCTGAATATGGATCAATCATATAAAATTTTATTGCTGAACATGAATATCAATTTTACAGTACCCACAATATTTTTACTCTAAACTATATTGTTTTGATAAAATACTCTATAAACTATATAGAAAATCACAAGCACATAAATATTGAAAATAAATGGAAATCAAAGCCCCCATTCACTCCATGCAGATCCATCCCTGGGTCCCTAAATAAGAGGGTTTTTTTTTAGATATCTCAAAATAAGAGGGGGGTTTTTTTTTTTTGAGATGAAAAAATGGAGGTCTAATTTTCTAATTTTTATTTAATGTCTACAAAGGATCCTCCATGAATTTTAAACCTACGACCTTTCATACGGAAGGTGTTGTAATTTGTCACTATACCAAAAACTGATTCTTTCAAAATTGAAGTTAATTTTTAAATATACAAATTGTTGAGATTTTCAAAGTACGAATCTTAAAGTAATTCATTAATTCTCTATTGATACTGACACCGAATTTGAAATAAACTGAGAAGTTCACGCGGCATTTTTTCCTTCTTAAGTTAGCAGTTGGGCCAACACTAGCAAGCTCTGTCAAGTACAACTCAGTCACAGCCAGATTGAAGTTTACTTGTTTCTACCCAGTAATCGTAGCCAATAAGTTTGTGTTTTATTAAGGTCAAAGTTTATTCATATATATATATATATATATATATATATATATATATATATATATATATATATATATATATATAGTAATCCTTATCCTTACTTTCTTCTTCAAAGAGCGTGTCTTCATTGAAATAATTAGATATTAGGAAATCGTCACTTTTTTTGTTAAGTCAGTCATTGACTCATTGTAATGTTTGAAGCGTAATACACACCAAAGAGGCAAAATGCAAAAGGAAAAGAAAAGAAAAGAAATAACAATAAAGCTAGTTTCTACTTTCATATTCAAATTTTTTATTTTTAGAAAATAAAAAATTGATTTATCAAGAAATACTTATTGTTCTTTTTTCCTCTAAAAAAAATGAGGATCGAAAGGTAAGTCACTCCATGAATGGCTAAGCCATCTTCAAAATTTTCAATTTTTATTACCAATTACGTAGAATTTTAACTGAAAATTTTATGTTATATTTATTAGCCATTTAGCCTCTCTATGTATAATACAAGAAATTTAAAGAATTTGAATGTAAGAATGACATGTCTAACTCTCCAGTTTTTTACTACTTCAAAAATAATTTGTGTATGGAATTTATAGAAAATTAGCTAAGATTACTACATAGTTATCATTTCCTAACATAATTTGATTTCTCAGAAAATTATAAGTCTAAATTTAAATAAAGAAAATATGAATATGAATATGTTTATTTTATTTAGATAGACAAGTTATTCTATTGGCGTTAGTTACTTATTGTATTTTTATAAAATTAAATAGTGAAAAATCATATATCTTATGTTATATAAAATTTTTTATTTTTGTTAAAACAAATCTTAAATATAATATTTAGTCAGCTAGTTCTTCTATACTCAAAGTCGAGTCCCGTCTCATCTCGGAGCATGTCGTTGTGAAAGGAGGAGACGAACCATAATTTCTGTCATCTCATGCTTGAATTAAAACTTTGATTCAGTCCTTGCTATTTTTGAAAAAAAAAATCAATCTATTTTCTAGCAAATTGATTTTTCATTTTCTAAAAAATAAAATATGCTTAAAAACACAAAAGTGACAGATTGAAAGGAGTAAAGATAGATGCGAAATGAGTAATGACAGAAGAGTGCATTTTATTTACTGGAAAAAGAGAGAGAGAGAGAGAAGAAGAAGGACAACATAGGTTAGTTTATCATGATTAAAGGATAAGAAGATGATACTTGGAAGTGGCCAGTGGGTGATTCTGATTTGAAAGAGACCACATCTATTGTGCTCATGATCTTCTCCAATTGTTTAAATTACAATGGGATTGTCGAATTGATTTGAATATTTTAAATTTGAATTGCTTCGACTAATGTCTTGCTTTTAGTTGGAATCAAATGTCAAAAAAAAAATCCCAAAAAATATATTTAAAATTTTTATTTATACCGTATTCAAAAAAAAAAAAAAAAACTCCAAATTTTGAGAATTTCCAAAAACACTCAGGCCACATAATAGTTTGGCGGCCTCATTCTGTTGGGTTTCGAGGTCTCCAAAACCCGTTTAGGGTTAAGCTGCGGAAAGACCGTAAAACAAAAAAATTTACTTTTAACTCAAGCCATGAATTAAAAGGGATATGCCGGAAAGACCAAATGTGAGTTCCTTCACAAATCTTTCATTGCAAGGACCATTTTAATCATTTACAGATCTACTCCTTGATTGATTTCTAAAACTTTAATCTACTTATCAATTAAATAGATTAATATAATATTTATACCTTGTTTCCAAATTTCAATTGGAATGCAGATCGACCGAGAAGAACGAATCTAGGGAACTACTCGCCTCGGAGTATCAGGCGTCTGATACCTCTATTGGTTATCCACCATGACTAACCAGAGAGCGGTTTATTTCTTTTGCTAAAAATACCCTAAACTGCGGGATTCTGCAAAGCACTATTCATCGAGAAAAGGACAAAATAACAATATTCACGACCTGCAGTTATTCTAATTCAATAATAAGAAAAGGCAGAAATACCGCGACTTTCGCAAATATATTATTTCCCGATCCCGTAACAACTCTAAACAATAACCCATAACCGAGAGAGAAAATAGATTAACGAACTGATCAGATAGATTTGATAACACGTGAATTAGTGATTTTCCTTTTACCCTCACCCCTCTATTTATAGGAAACTGTGGCAGTTTGGCAAATGACCATTTTGCCCTTTTATGGTGGTTTCAAGGAGGAGAAGGCAAAGTTGGATTTTTGCACTTTGGCCCAAAATTCAATTGAATTGTTTTGGGCTTTTAATTCTAATTAAGACTTTAATGCTAATGGGCTTTAAACTCATAATTTAAATCCATAATTAACAATTAAAATTCAAATCAAATATATATAATTGTCATGTACAATTATAGTTCTTTCGGTTGTTGTTTCGGTAACTTTTATACAATGTACCGAGTACGTTTATAAATTAACCTTTTTATTTTTGCTTTGCTATTTTTTACATGACATTTATAATTTAATTATTTCATGTATAATTAATTATAACCACCTTAATATTAATCATAATCAATTTATAATTAATCAATAAGATTATCTAATTAGCTCATATACGGTGTGACCCAATAGGATCTGTGTTATGTTGGTAAATAGAATTAAAACTGTTCTAACTTCTATAATCATAGAAGACACCTGACAGAATGCACTATGACCATCCAATTACACAGATGATACTGTACTATACAATACCACGATCCAGTAAACTATTTTACTCGTGTTAATTCTTTATCTCATAACTATCAGATCAGTTTCAAGGTAGGTGTGTATCATCCTTGCAAACTTAATCTTTTCTTGATCTTGAGCAGATTATTAAATATGATTACTTTTGTAATCATACCGCATGCAGATAATCTTACTCTATGAAGGGGCTCAGTGATACTATAACTCGTATAGAGATACGAGGGACAATAGTACTTTTGACAAACCATCACTTCCTCAACATAAGTTATGTATACCGAAGAGCTACCGTTATAACTGTTTTTATAGACAGCGTTAGATAACAATCACACATCTCTTGCCTGCATGACAATTTCATTTATTTTTGACAACCTAATAAAAATTAAAATCACCATGCCAAATAGATTTATTTCTGCCTCTTTTGGATCGCTTGATTGTATCATCCTCTAGATTCTGATTTATTTCTGATTCGCAATTTGATCCCGCACCAATTGGTTTATAGGAAACCATTATACCACTTACTGGACTCAAAATAATATGATGGAAGGTGTGTAACTTATTAATTGGGAACTTCCAAATCTTTTTTTGGGAAAAAAAAAAGATGAAGCCGCCCCAGTTTCCGACTTCCATCAGAATCAGAGCTTGACAATCCACCTAAGCACACAGACATATATAGAAATAAATTTCATCCCAGCCTAAGGCCAAGCAATTACTAATATAAGATAATCGGTTCAATAACAATAGACTACTGTTTAATAACATTACCTTCAAGGTCTCTACTTGTCTAACTGTTTTCTAACCAAATACAAAAAGTAATCAAGAGATCTAAACCTGCACTACAACTCGCATTTTTTGATCCGAATTGTTGCGAATAAAAAAGCACCGCTAGAGAAGTGAAGAAGCAGCTCAAAAATGGCTAAGCTCACCATTGTCTTTCTCACATGCCTTTCATTTGCTTTAATTGAAGGAGAATAAATAAAGGAGAGGTATAATCGGAAATTTTAAAATTAAAGTGTGTTGACTAGTTGTAAAGAGCAAATAAGAAAGAATGAGAGATAAATATAATACATTGAAGTCTTGAATGGTAAATAAGAAAATAAAGAAGAGTTGAATGACACATAAGAAATTAACCCATGTATTTAATAGCACAGTGCAATTTCTATCGGACTACATAAATTTTTATTTTTTTTGCTTTAAGAATAAAAAAGTTTACATTTGCTAAGTCTGGATGTGCCACACAAATAACAAATGTGAACTTATTTATTTTATATTATAATTCAAAACTTATGATGTTAATACTTAAAATTGCTTATTGTTATTTTTTATATCGTTGTTATAATATTCTTATGGGAAACGGCTATTAATATGGTTGTAACGTTATCCATTTTTAGGGATTCTTATTGGATCCGGTTTATTTTATTTTCAATCGAACCGGATTTTTCATTTTAAATGGTTTATTTCTGTTAAATTTTGGAATTACTTATGTTTTTTTATTTTATTTTTAATTTGCTTCAATTTAATCTTTCTTATTTCGATTCAACCAAACAAATATAAATTTACTTGAGTTACTTTAGTTTTTTATATTCGGTTGGATTGATTTATCTTATTTCGGTTCAACTAATATATATATCTTGATTTTAATTTTATAAATATATTCGTGTATGTATTGAGTTTTGCCCATTTTAAAGTTAATCTCTCTTATTTTGATTCCACTTAACAAACAGAAATTTATTTCAGTGTTTTTTGTTCAATTGTTATTCGATTTAACAACTTTAATTCGATTGACTCAGTTAGATTTTTTAAAACCGAATAATTTTTTTTTATTTAGTTTTAATCAAACCGACCGATTCTAACACCCCTATCCATTTCACATCTGCTCCGTTTTTACTATCAATATTTCCAATTATTGTGATGTAATTGTAGAGGATCCCAACCCTATCTCTTTATCTTTAGATTTGTCTCTCTCCCACTGATAAAAGAGAGAAAACAAGATTCAGTTTTGCTTGCCACAAACCCCACGGCAACAAATGCTCATTAGAAAAACAATTATTGTTTTGTTTTGGATATAAATGAGGCGAACCTACGCAGATTAAAAATTGGAAACTACATGTCAATCTGGATATGTTTTTAAACTAAACTTTTGGATTTTTTATAAAGAAAAATAAAAGTCCATCAATAACAATGGACCAAATTCGGTGGATATCTGATCGTGATCGGAGTTGTCTGATCTTTGAACCAAATTAATTAGTCAGAACTTAAACCGTAAGTTATGAGATAAAAGTGTGTTAATTTAACTACGATTGCCACAGTCCGTAATAGCATGTAGCGTGTAGTGTAAATAGCACACACTATGCTATATATGTTTTTGTTTAAAGACCCAAATTGATTTTTTTTTTTTTTAAGGTCCATATTAGTTTTGCTTTTAAACAGAGAAATATAGATAGTTTATGCAATGATGCTTAAATTATTTTAAATAAAAAAATATAGATAGTTTATGTCATGGTATTTAAATTATGTTAAATAGAAAAATATAAATAGTTATGCTATGATACTTTGGTTATTTTGAATAGAAAAAAGATAGTTTAAAATATTACTAGAGATATTTTGAATAAAAAGATGAACATTGTACTGGTCTTTAATGAATATTATAATTCTTTAATTAATTTAGTATTACTTATTATTATATAAAACTTTAAATAATATTGATAATTAGCATAAATATAGAATATATTTTAAAAAAAAATATTATGTCGGATAATTTCTGCTATTATGATAACATTTTTTTAGTCTTTCTGCAATAACACAATAATCGCTATTTATCGCTATTTAGAATACTGTTGTAGAGCAATTAAATCCGAGTATATCTGAGCCGGTCACCATTTGCCTCCCCTCGATGGATAAAGCACTGCCAAGAGCTTTAGAATATTTAAAAAATTTCCTTTCCTTTCAGAAAAACACTGAATTTGTGAGCAAGAAAAAAAATACCAGCATTTCACTTGTAAAAAGATAACTCTGTACATTGAATCACCTAGTTACCACCAAATTCCTAGGACAATTAATTACCTCTGTTCAGAAGAAGACCTAAATTCAAAAGAAAAGAAAAAACTGCCCTAACAAAATTAAGCAATAATTAGAAAATGAATGCACAAACTAAACAATTAACCATCACTTTGTTTTATTTCTTTTCTTTTTCTTTCTTCTTTCTCACTGTAATCCAGAAGATCGATCAATAACGGAAGGATCACTTGGCACAAACACTGGTATCTGTTGCTGGCCCCCACGTCCCCTCTCAGCCCAGCCAGGTCTCTGACTGGGCCCACCTGCATCCCTAAAGCTCCTCCCAACCGGCTCATTTATGAGGGGCCCACCAAAGAATATTGACTGCCCAGTATATAACATCTCTGTCCCTCCCAGCCTTGAACCTATACCAGTAACCCCACCGGTACTGGTACCGGAACCTATACCATAAGATGAGACGAACCGCCCGGCCTCTTGGTCCCAATAAACGGATGGCCGTGACTTTCCAGTAGTGATGTTCTTCCTCTCTGAATGATCATTGACCTCAGCTGACCGGGTTGACCATGGTGACCTGTTCACACTTGACTGGTATATCGGGTTGAAATGCTGCTTGTTGATAGAATTAGGGTTTTGGGGCGTACTAATACTGCTAGGGGTTTGCGGGTACGATTCAATCTCTTCTCTGCTGGCCCTGCTTGGCGGATACGAGGCCCTTAGAGGAGATATAGACCTGAGGAAAGCAGGTCGGGAGTCCCTACTGATCTGGCTGCTACGGCTGCTCACATTGCCACTTGAATTTGGGTCAGTGTCTGACTGGATGCGGGGTCCTATCGGCTTCAGCACGGATGACGAAGCACGGGCTCTAGCAGCTGCACGCATGGCCTCATTTGAGTCAAGTTTCGCAAGCTTCCACGCACTGATACGGACTGGTTTTTTGGGTATTGGTTGCTTGCCTCTCTCTGATGCCGGGTCATCCGGGTCGACGGTTGATGGGACCCGACCTGGTTCCAAGTGCGGAATGATCTCATCCTGATAAATAATGTCAAATATAGTGTGAAGCTGATGCAACATTGTTTCTTTCTTTTTTGCATTTAGAACCTTCAACAGTACAGGCTTTTACATAAAATAGGGTCGTATAGGCATGAAAATTTAGATATATTAACACGAGGGGTTAATTAAAGATTGGGGGGGGGGGGGGGGGGGGGGGGGGGCGGGTTAACATTTATGAAGAAAAAAGAAGTTCTGCATTTTTGTCCATTCAGAGTATGTTAATCAATTAAAATTAAAGTGAACATAAACATACAAATGATGACTTCTGGAAGTAAATCATACCCAGGAGAAGTAAACAAAAAAAATTTAAGACCTGATCGACAAAAATGCGTGGTGGTGTGCACCAGGCTCCTCTATAGTGTAACCCAAGCCCGAGAGAGTTGCCGCTAAGGGCAGTTGGGGCAGAGCTCATGGGAGAAGACGGGAGGCTCTGTTGGTCTTCATTGTCCTGTGGTTCGCTTTGTGTCCTCATTGCCACAACATACTCGTATGTTGTGATTCCCTAAATAGCATGCCACTTTGGTTATAAGCAATTTAACTTGGGGGGAATTTCATGTATATCATTCAAAAATCTCAAAATTACGTATTTCCCCCTCTAAAATTCATAATATCATATTTAGTATTTAGCCTTCTAAATTTCAAAAACTCACAAGTAACCCAATTTACTGACTTTTCTATTAAAGTTCATTTAAAAAGTTATAAAGTGCCCATTTTATCCTTTATTAAAATATAGAAAATATGTAACATATTTAAGAGAAATATTTTATCTTCTAATTGGTCATTTTTCAGAGCAAACATATCATTTTCTTACTTATGACGCACATACAAGCATATGCCTAAAATTGAGTTGTTAGGTTGTAAATTGAGGATACCTTGCGGACAAGTATCATATGAAAACAGAAGAGCTCCCACAAAGGCAGCGATGCCAAAAGAGAGAGTGCCGTGCACAGTGCCTAAAAAACAGAAATTTTGGAAAGATAGAATATTAGTCCGATTATTTTTATGGTGACATGACAACTGGGCATAGTAATATGGGTCCATCCAATGAATGAAACAAATTTTGGGTGGCGGAGGGGTGTGTGTGTGTGTGGGGGGGGGGGGGGGGGGGGGGGGGGGGTCCTGCCTTAAATAAACAGATAAACATGTTGGCCTGTACCAATTAACCAATCTTCATTTTCCATACTTTTGGTTTCTTTTTCTCTTGTGTTTTTTTTTCTTGAGATACTAACAAGTTCAGCCATAATGAATCTGTAGGATCAGTAACAGGACAAATAATGGTACATAAGATAGGAATAGAAAATAGATGCAATTAGCAAAATTTGCATATATTTGTACCACAATAACAACAAAAGGAGGTCGTGAAAAGCCTTCTCCAAGCCTCTCTAAAATATGAGCTTCAATTTCCACCTTTTTCTTGAAGCACCTCGTGAAAACCACTAGGCCCACAACGACTTCAACCAGAAGCTTATATTCAATTTGGTAAAAAGTATGGAATAATTAATTCTTACACTAACAAAATTCACAATCAAATTCAAAGAAATATATCTTAGCTACCGTACCCAAGCAAGGCTTACGGCCATGAGGCACAGAAAGGTGATGTAGTTCTTCCTTCCCACACAATTGTTCAACCACTGTTAAAAGAGAAGTCAGCACACTGTCACAAATGAAGCAGAGGGAGGCTATGGTAATATCCATAATTATTTTTTTTAGTAAAGTTGTAGGTCAAACCACCCAACTATTAAATATCCACAAAGGATTGCCCCTTCCGGGTTTCGAACCTGCGACCTCCCACACAGAGAGCATTGCCTTTGCCACTAGACCAAGGCTGGTTCTCAATGGTAATATGCATATTACATAATGGCCAGAGCTATGGACTCATATCTCCGATTTTAAAGTGCAAACAGTCGGTCTGAACCGTTCAACATGATCTTCATATGAAAATGTACTTGTAGACCAAATTTTACATTTTTTTAGAATTTTTTAGATAGGTAGAAAATCTTTTGATTCGAAAATTCTGGACCATCCAAAAGCAGTGGTTTTCTACCTATCTAAAAAATAGTAAAAACATTCTAAGAAATGTAAAATTTGGTCTCCAAGTACATTTTTATATGGAGATCATGTTGAACGGTTCAAATCAATTAATTGAACTTTGAAAATAGAAATATGAGTCCATAGCACGGGTCAATCCATAATATGCATATTACCATAGCCTCATTCAATGAAGAAACCCATTTCAGATAGACAGAGCGAGAGATTGAGAGAGAGAGAGGGAGAGAGTACCCGACAATGGTGATCAAATCCATCAACACATTTGTCACAGCTTCTACAATGCTTACTGAACTTTTTCACCTAAGTGATACAGAGAGAGTTTAATGACTGAGCATTATTATACCGATAATATGCTAAAACTACCTAAGAAAAAAATGACTAATAATATTAATGCCATTTGTTATTACCTCTGCGTTACAAAGTGTACAAAATAATGCATCCTCTTCGCCATCTTGGTCCTCAGAAGTTTCCAAATTCTTTCTACAATCCTCCTTGACAAATATTGCACAAGGGAAGCAGCAAAGTTCACATAAAGCTCTCTGATTTTTAGTATTATCTTCTGTTGTCAAATCTATCTTTACTGGCTCCTCTACATCACCTTCTTGCTCTTTAAAAAAGAAAGAAAGAAAAGAAAAAGGAATGAGAGAAAAGAAGCATGTAAATATTTTGTAATCTTACAGATCAAGGCCATAATAGTAATTTTTGTCAGGGAAGCAGAAATTACTTTGAGATTTAGTAGCAAAATCATCTTCGATATTAATCAAAATACCAGGGTCGGCTGGGTCTATAGCTGTACACCTTACATACAAGATAAACACTGACAATGCCTGAAAAGTGAATTTAATTGCATTATGAGATAAAATCAAGATGAATTTTGACAATACAAACAAAAATTGTGCTGTTACCAAAACACCTAGCATTTAAGTGAGATAAAGAGTAACTAACCAAGACACTGTAGACACCTACAGCAATATACTGGTAAATATCGTTTCCAAGAAATGGTGAGAAAAATATGTAGAATGCGATGCACAGTATGAAGTATACTGCTATGGCAATGACCTGGTATACAGAAAGAAAAAAAATTATTTAACAGTTACGAATAGTACACAAAAGAACTATTTTTAGAAGCGGAAAGAATTGTGCACTCCAGAGTAACATTTCCGGAATATATAAAATTGATGCTCAATTTTCATACAATTTGGTAGAAACTACATCAGATCACTTGTAAACTTAGTTACTATGTACCCAATTGGTCCAAATTTTTTTATAAAAAAAATGGACCATAATTGTTCGGATAAACATGGATCTCTCCACATAAAAGCAGTACAGAAGAAGTTCATAAAAAAATCAATTGCAACCCACTATCTCGTACAAACAAAGAAAAGAAAAGAAAAGAAAAGATAAAACCCATACTTTGTAAACCCTTTTTTGTGCGACCTACCAGTCAAAAGCTAAATTGCGGTCATTAATTCAAGTATGAGAAAAAAAAAATGTGTAAAGAAGAGAAAAAGAGAAAAGGTATAATATAAAATTGCACAGATGAACAGTTGAACACCTAAAACAAAACACATTATATAAACCAAGAGAAAAGTTAAAGTTTTAATCTTTTCTCAAATCTTGGAAGAAAACTAAGTACGCAATTAACAATGCAAACAAAAAAATTGAACCAAGTATCGAATTTTGGGTGAAAACCTGAAAATGGTGAGCGGGGAGTTGCCACCCATGTCTCCTTGCCATGGTAACTCAGCGCCAAGCTAACCACATCACCCACAAAAGATGCCAAGATCCAAATCAAACACTTGGTGAAACAAAGGGAGCGGGAGCAGAGAGGAAACAAAACAAAACAAAAGCAGCGTTCTTCCTTTGTCGCTGATTCTTTTGTTTGCTTTTGTTTCGATCCAGTAAAAAAGTAAATAAAAAACTAGACTCAACGCATTCGGGATTCTCGCCGCTTTTGAACGTATCCGCCACGCCGAAGTATGTGACGAGAAGAGAGACGAAGAGACTTCAATTTCTTTTGCTGGTTTTCGTTTCTTTGCGTTACCCTTTTTTTTTTTTTTTTTTACTTATTTCCACTTTTGCGTCTTTCGAGTGTCGACTTCCGCTTATGTGATGTCTCACTTTTTTTTTTTTTTGTGACACTGATGACTAGCCACTGGTCACTAATAAATGAGTTTCGTGAATTCCACTTCACATAAAATTAATATTTTTAATAGGTATTATTACGTCATTACGAAAAAACTAAAATAACATAATAGCATGAGGAACGATTAATTAACTTTTGAGATTCAAAAACACTAATTGAATGAAAATAATTTAGAGTTTCAAGTCGAGAATCAAACCCAAATTTTGAGTTATTTAAGAAGATCCGTATTCCATTTTGAAGGCTGGCTTTCAGTTAGAATTCAAATGCCCGTGAGTTTTGCGTATTTTAGATTTTACTAATTCTTCAAATTAGTATGAGCAGATCAAAGATATATTTGTCATCTAAAGTTTTTATATAGGTTGAGATTTTTTATTGTGATTAAAATTTAATCAAAAGTGGTTTTTAGAAAATATCACGACGATATTTAAATTATATAAAGCATAGTTTGGCAACTTTGTTTACATATATATTTTTTTGTTGAAATGCGAAACCTAAGATTGCCACGTGTAAAGACATTTAATGCCACGGACCGCACCTTTTGGGGTTGTTGATATTATTATTATTATTATATTTATTTTAACGTGCCTTTTAAACTATTATAGGTGTAAACGGATCGGATATTATCCGATTTTATTCGGATCTGAATCTGAAAAATTATCAAAATTATCCGATTCATATTCATATTCGAGACTATCCGTATCTGTATCTCAAAAATTATAACGGATAAGGATACGATAAGACTTTTAAGTTTTAACTATCCGTATCCGACTGTTTACACTTTTAAACTACAACAAATGTGTTATATGTTCTTAAATTAATTTATTAAATTGCGTACCAATAATTTATTAAATTGCATATAGATATATATTTTATGAACAATATAACACTATGACATAATTAGTGACTAATATTTTAATAATATAATAAATGTTTATTAAATTATGAAAAACATCCGTATCCGTAACATTTAATATCCAATCTGTATCTGTATCCAAAAAATTATAATGGATACGGATATGGTAAGACCACTATCCGACCGTTTACACCCCTACTTTTTGCCCTTTTGTTTAAATAAATAGAGTAACTCCTATTTTTTTAAGTTCTCAAAATTTACAAAAAAAATATATTTTTTAGAGTATTATTTGTATTAATTACTTTTCCTATTTTCTCTAAAGAGAAACTTGTGTGGTTTGATATGACATTTGAAAATTCTATCTGAAGAATTTTCTTTCCTCTACAAGTAGTAGCTAGTAAGATTTAGAGGCATTTGCTTATTCGTAATCTAAAATTTTATTTTTAAAAAGATGCTTCGTTTGTTATTTATTCAAGAAGATTTAAAAGAAAATACTTGTTGTTTAATATACAAAAATACGTATTATTTTAAATTTCTCGACTCATTCTATTTTTTTTTTCTGACTTTGACCTTGTTTAAAAACTTATGATAAGTTTGAATTTGTGTATCAATAAAAAATTACCACCAATATTCTATTTATTGCCTTTAAACAATCAATTACAACTAGGGGTGGCAAAAAAAATTCGTAGCTCGTGGTTCAACCGTGACTCGCTCGCTCTCGTCAGAGCCTAGCTTGCTCATCAACTAGGCATTAATTTGTGAATTTGTATAAATTTGTGTCCATTTTATACTGTCTAGCTTAGTCCAGCTCGATTCAGCTCAGTCCAAAAAATTTGTAGAATTTATTTTCTTTTTAAAACAAGATCAAACCAAAGCCAGTGAGTCAGCTCGTCAGATTATGAACTAGCTCAATCTAGCTCGTAATGATTTCAAGCTGAAATTTCAGCTCGGATCTCTAAAATCAATTTGTTCGTAATTTGAACAAGCCTACTTATAATGAATTCAAACTGAACTCAAGTCATGACGAGCCAGCTCATTGCCACTGCTAGTCACAACCTAAGAACCTAACTGCCTTCGTAGCCCACACAACTTTTTTATTTAATTTTTGTCGTCATCTTTGATCAAAATTGATTAATTGCTTGCGACAGAATTTGGTTTTGTTTGTCAATAATAACACCATTGTTTAATGGAAGGTGTGGAATCTTGATTAATAAGATACTAATATTTTTTATATATATAGACAAATCATGCTATTAGGATAGATTATAGAATAACATGCCCATGTATGATTTCTTATGATAGTTGACAAATTATTGAAGTTAGATAGCAGTGTGCCAGTGGTGCAATTCCAGCAACGACAAAACAATTGATGCAACTATGCAAGTGGGTAAACTTAAGTGTGATATTTGCACATGTGCCCCTAAAAGAAAGGTCGTCATCGCAAAAAGGTTTTTACTTTATGAAAGTATATGGCTGTATACGCATGGCATTACTTACCAATTTCAAAATCACTTTTAATCATATCTTGAATCTCGTGGGATTCTGAGATTTGTGCAGCAGCAACTAATTCCTATACAAATTTCCTTAGTACTTCAGTAACGACACAAAAGCATAGAATATATTGGTCTGAATTATAGATTGATTCTCTATTTTTAAAGTTCAAGCAATCAATTCGAACCGTTTAATATGATCTTTATATGAAATATATTTATATAGATTAAATTTTATATTTTTTTCAAAACATTTTTTTTATACTATTTTGGAGATAGGTAGAGAATCAATTGATCTAAAGATTCTAGGCATTCAAATGTAGTGATTTTTCACCTATCTAAGAAAATTCTAAAAAAAAGGGGGAGGTAGCATAGTTGGCCAGAAAAAATGTTCTATGACTGTTGGTTACCTAAAAATCGAGAGTTCGATTCCCCTCATGACTTCGCAGTCTCTGCAAAGTTTTCAAAAAAGAAAGTTTAAAAAAAAAATGTAAATTTTAGTTTGTAAGTATATTTCATATGAAAATTGAAAATTATGTTGGACTGTTTTTATCTATTATTTAAATTTTGAAAATAAAAATATTAATTTGTAATACAAATCAATATAAACTACAAACAATACGATCATCTCACTCATTTTTCAATTAATAATATTGTATAGAATTGTGTGCAGATAAGAAATATTGCGAAACCAGCTCTGTTCAATTGGCTAAAAGTTAACCGCACTTAAGAAAAAAAAAAATTTAAAGGATGCGTTTGGATGTAACTCCAGATTAGCGTTATTTCATCTTTTGAATGAGTTAGTAGCGCTAACTTCAAGAATAACTCTATTCTTAGAGTGATTCAAATATAGAATAGTGGAGAAAAATAGTCACTAATTCAAAAACAATGCTAACCCTGTGCTATTCTTCACGATCCAATAATTAATGATTAGCTAGACTGACAATATCATCGTTTAGTTTTCAAATTTTGCACGGGTCACCTTTTTTGCATAATTCCAAAGAGTAAGTAGCTACCCACTGGTCCTACTCTTGGATTACAACGGATATATCATATGGAAACTAAAATGTGGTCCATGATTAATGTCTCTGAAATGAGGCCTTTTGTTCAAGCGATATAACCTCCAACGGGCTTTATTGGGTCTTACACATTAAGCCCAAATCAGAGATTACAATTCTTGGTTGAGATAACAGGATTTTAGGTGTATTATCAATTTATCATACTTTCTAGGCCCAAAATAGTTTGAAAATTCCTTGTCTAGTTTACCATCAATTGCCTTAAATGGTAGCACCAGATAATGCCTCCATCGACTGTTACAGTTACACAAAAATAAATTAAATAAATATACTCGGAAAAAGGCAGCCAGTATAATGAACATAACATCAATTTTGAATATAGTTTCATTATAAATAAATAAATCACATTATTCTCTCTGATCTTATTCTTTGGCTCATAATCCATATAATAAATCCTACTTTTTCGTTCGTATAATTTTCTAAAAAAAGTTATTTTCTTATTTATTTTTTAAAAATCTTGACTGGCAAAGGTTAAGTTATTTTCTTGTCATTGTAAAAAAAAAAACTACATGGCCTCCTCCATGATCAAACTATTAGGAATTTTTTTTTATTGTAACTTAAAAATACACTTATCTAAAGCACGAGCAGAAGAGAATGGTCTTAGACCCATTTATACAACATTGAATAAATTTGTTCTATATTTTTTTTTTATAATAATGTGCTTACCTGCGTATGTATAATGTATTTGTCTGTGTGTGTACGTGTATGTACGCATGTGCATGCAAGGACAGATTCAATAAGAAATGATACAAATTAATTGACTCTCATTTATTTTTAAAATCTTCATACTTAAATATGATTTTGGCGAAATGTAATAAATTACCTTTCTTTCAAATTTATGAAGCAAAATACTCTTCTTTCCCAGTTATTAACAAAATATTCTTTTGAGCCCACTTTTACCTCCCTCCTAACTACTCCCTTCCGTCTCTCCTTTCTCCTTCCCATTCATAATACTGATATTGTTTTATAATAGTGTATTAATTGTTTTATATTTCATATTTCATATTGTATTAAACATCAATTAAATAAAAAATTATCTCACTGATTTTGTGTTAAGCTTGACTACTATAAAATTAGGAAACATATCAGTATCAGCATATTCATTGATTCCTATTCTTTAACCATTTTTAAAGAACATATCTCTAAGACTTTTTTCAGAATTTCTCTGCCTCCCTCTTTTATGACTTTAATCAAACTGTTTTCATCTCTATTTGTTAAAACTTAAAACTAATACAACACTTGAAGGCATTTAAAAACGCCACCAAATATCTATAAAGCATCTTTATCTAGCTTTTCCGCATTTAGACAGGAAATAAATCTGCTACGATTCCAACAATAATTGTAGGACCCTCTTTTTTCAAATCTAACCATCAATATTTTAGAATGCACGAATCCCAAAAACAATTGATTTTCATGCACAAATCTCTAAATAAATGAGTGGTTGGATTTGAAAAAGCAGGTTAGACAAGCCGTGGATGTTAGAACCGACAAAAGCAATTGCCCGTGTTTACAAACCCTTTTACCGGCGTTTACAAAACACCGTCCAAAGTTCAGTTTCCCAACGTTTGGAGGCACCTGGAATTCTGCTACCGGTGTTTACAAGTCCTTTTACCAGCATTTTGGAAACGTATCTGATAGGTTTTTTTCCACCAGCATTTCAAAAACACTGCCTAAAGTATCTGATAGATATAAAGTTTCTGAAACGCCACAAAAAGTCGCGAAAATATCAAAAAAAAAATTGCTGTTACAACAGCGTACTGGATGGTGTGCATGCAATTACACACAACATTTACATTATTAATTAGTACAAGACGCGACCACACATCTAAAATACGCACAAATATAACATTTTCTTCCTTTCAACAAAGCATCGATGCAAATTCCAAATGATTTCTGAATCAAAATTAACATACATTGACTTGAAATCCAATCAAAATAATGATTACAGATATGGAAGAATGCATCACATAAAATAATGATTACAGATGTACAACTGCAATATCTGGTTAAAAAAAATGTAAAACTGGGTAGTGCTCATTACAGCAGTAGCAATAACAATGCTGATAGCAAATATTATGGGTAAACCTCTTTTGTCTGGATAGCAGAGAATGGCACTCTGTCTTTTCTGTATGCAAACAAAAATTTGAGATCTTTGGAAAAGATAAAAATGGGCGTGTACTTGGCCTTGGGTTAGGTCCTGCTCCAATAGATGTCTAAGGTGATCGTGCCAAGTATCATAGAATGGTTAAGGAGGCAAGGGAGGCTCAACAAAAAGCAGAGGGGGATCAAAGAAAAAATGGAAGAAGAGCGGGAAGTAGAGCGTTAAGAACTACATACAATTAGGGCACAACTAGCCGAAATGAAGACACAAATAGATAAACTTACTAATGGGAAACATGGTGATGCTCACCAAAACAATCATGTCAAGTCTTCTTTGTTAGCCACGGGAACATGAGGATGATTGTTTTGGTGAGCATCACTATGCTTCTCATTGATAAGTTTATCTATTTTTGCCTTCATATCAACCTGTCGTGCCCTAATTACATGTAGTTCTTGACACTCTACTTCCTGCTCTTCTTCCATTATTCTTTGATCCCCTCAGCTTTCTGTTGAGCCTCTCTTGCCTCCTCAACCATTCTATGAGACTAGGCACAATCACCCCAGACATCAGTTTGGAGCAGGACCTAACCTAAGACCTGTAAATGCCCATTTTTATCTTTCCAAAGATCTCACCATACAGCTCTTATGTCTTTATCTTCAAGTTCTGGTTGATCCTTGCACACTTCATCGATCTTACTCTATCAAAACATTAATAAGGAGCATAACATTATAACCATTACATGCAACTTTATTTATTTTGTATGATTAGAAAATTTTGATAACTTAGTTCTAACCACCACCGATTCACTTTGGCAGTTTCATGATTCATCAGCCGATAGTGGAGAAGAGCGGCAGGGGCGGAGTCCCGGAGGAACAGATCTCTTATACAAAAGATAAGGAAATTCAGATCCTCAAAATAAAAAATATCACAAATCAATAACCACTTTATGGAACATTTTATATAAACTGAACTACACTTGTAATAATCACAGGAACAGCTCAACTTAGTGCAATAATTTTCTCATTTTACTTTAATTTATAATGCATGATACCTAATTTTATGCAATCAGACTGGGTAGAACTACAATTTATATCATCAAAACATAACTTAGCATAATATTTTACCAGTGTTGAACAGAAATCCGACAATCAATTTCGCAACAAAAAATATCAGAGAATTCAATGGCTCTATTTAACAATTCAAGCTCAAGACACAATTCAAAAACAACAACCATTTCAATTCTCAAGCAAAAGAGCCAGCAAGGGCTGGAGCTTGCATACGACCAAAACCTCAACACAGATCAAAGGAAACAACTAGGATTTGTAGTGTTCTGGGTCTTACCCAATATTGTTGGTGTTAGAAAGAGAAAGGAGAGCAATACCTCAGCACCAGGCGAGAGAGAGATGTACACAACCAAAAATCGCAACGCTGCTCCTAACTGGCCTCGCACAGAACATAAAAAAGTCGAGAAAGGTCGCTGTAGCTTCCTGTTGTTAAGAAAAATCAGAAAAACGCTTAAATTAGATGAAAAAACAGACTGAAAATTAGAAAGAGAGAAGAGTTAGAAAAGGAATCTAACAAAGAGCGCGGAGAGGAATAGTGAGAGAGAGAAAGAGCGACGAACACCACAAAAAATCGCAGCAATGCTGCTGGTTCGACCCTTTCCTGGATTTGATCGAAATTAACATAAACCCTTTTTTTTGAAAAATAGTGCTATTACCATCGATTTCATAGAAATCAAAGCATACCTAATATGGTACCTAAAATAGGTACCAAAATCAAATATAAAAAGTCATACATCAAGTCATCATCAACAAACATAAAAACATACAAGGAGAGATAGTACTACATCAAAAGCAAAACTGGAAACAAAATGAATACTAAGCAAAATAAAAGTCTCAAAAAGTAATCATATCATAGGAGACTAGTAATCCAAAAGATCCTCATCCGACATCTCGTCTCCAGACATATGATCTGGGGGGTTGCCAGCTCCAAGAGCTTGAATGGATACCTCTTCCTCCTCCAGTATCTGATCTGGAAGGTCCTTAACATCACATGGAAGCATTAGACTTAATTTTAAGTATGAATTATCAGAGCTAGACTTACACCAAAAAGTAGCTAAAGAGATTATCTTAAACCCTAATGATTTAACAGAAATGGGAGTAGTATTATCATTAAAAATAATTCTATTTATTTCTAACCATACATTCCATAATATAGCTCCCTTAATAATTCCACAAGGAGTCTATCCTTTAAGGGAATAGAAGCATCAAGTAACTATAAATCATCTACAGAATTACAGGTAAAGGGGAATGAATTGTATGTGGCAATCCAATTCCATATCAAGCGCACATATGAACAATGTATAAATAAATGGTTAGCGCTCTCATGTTGGTCACAAAATGCACAAGTAAGATTTCCTGGCCAACCTTTCTTTTGTCAAATTAACCTTAGTAAGAATTTTATCACGTCGGACGAGCCAAAGAAAGATTTTGATTTTTAAGGGGATGTGAGATTTCCAAATGGTATCATATTCAGAATTTGAAATACCACCATATTCTAACCAGAAATTAACATAAACCCTAAACCCTTTAAATCCGGGTTATGTAAATCCTTAGTTGAGAGTTGAGACCTTTTGTTTAAGCGATAACCCCTAACAGGCTTTATTGGGCCTCAGACAGTAGCCCAAATATGAGGTTACAATCTTTAGTTGAAATCAGGCTTTTGGGTTTTGTATTAGGCCCAAATAGTTTGAAAACTCCTTTCATGAAAACCGGATGACGATTGATAATTTTGTTAGAAATTATTTTATGAAACTCAAAATTTTAATTATACAAGCTTTCAGATGCAAATTATATTTTCAAATATTCGAATTTTAAGCCATTTATTTAGTTGACCATATAAAACCTCCTTAAATTGTCTTAAATTGTATGATTAATGTGGGGATGGGATACGTGATAAATGAGATGTCATCAATTGCATTAATGCTAGCATCAGATAATGCCTCCAACGACTACTACAGTACCACAAAAAGTAATATACTCGGAAAAAGACAGCAAATATAAAATATAAATACAGCGCATATACATTACTAAATAAAATTTGCATCTATAAATCACACAATTTTCTCTCTTATTCTTTTGACTTATAATCCGTATAATAAAATTCTACTTTTAAACTCATATATATATATATATATATATTTTTCTAAAAAACAGTTAATTTTTTACTAAATAACATTGGCCTCTTCCAAGATTCTACTGCATGAGCCGAAGAGAATATTGCTAGATTTGCTTATATAATAATTTATTTCCGTATGTGGTATGTATGTGTGTGCGCGCATATGTATGTATATTAGTTGTTGCAAATCTTATCATACTTTCATAACAGTAAAATATTCCCATGCGTTATTTAAACTTAATTAATTTCATTCACCAAGTATTTAAACTATTAAACTAAGCGTTGGCAATATCTTTAATTTTTTTTTTTTGGGGAAGATTTCGTAGGGAAAAAAATGGTAGACTTATACGATGATGTAAATATTGGCGTCAATTTCACTTACATTTCTAACGGGATGCACATTTTTAAAAATCAAAATACCAACATCAAATTATAAGTACAAATTGAAGGATTAAAATGCAAAACATATTGAACATGCATCAGTTTATAATTTGTGTAATTATTATTAAGATTATAATTTAGAAGTTAAAAAAAAAAAAAACTTGGAAATGATCCTAATCCAGGAAATTATCACTGCATTAGCTCAGCCATGTGGACATGTGGTCGTGCCACGTCACTGACTGGTCGCACTGGTACAATTAAAGCGAACAACAAATCAATTTTGAATAAGACAGAAACAATATGTTTGACAAGATCGGAAGATCCCATTTAACTTAATATTTTACAAGAAGACAAGTGCATAAATATTGCGAAAAAAATTAAACGGCTTAAATGTGGTTAATTTTAAAAAATCACATATGTACTAGTAATTAAGATATTAATTTTGATATAGAAAATTGCATGTTTAATTTTTCAGTATATATGTAAATGAGTTAATTTTTTTATTTCTTATGAATTTAATTAATCAATATGTATATTTATTAACGTCAGCGCTGATAGTGGGAGCAGGGAGAATGAATTTGGTTCACATATTTATGTACAAACCTAAATTCTCTCTGTAAATCTAAACCGTTCACATAAATCTTAGCGCACAATACGGTCTAATGAATTCAGTTCGATACCCTTCAACTCAGAGACAAAGGCATGTTCATGGGAGTCAATTGACCCCCATTTATTTTTAAATTTTAAAAAAAATTTGTACTTGTACACAATTTTCTATATAGTTTTGAGTAAAATGCTATGGATACTGTAAGATTGATCTCCATTCACAGTATGAAAATTTTATATAATTGATCCTTATTTACGTTTGACCTTTATACCTCGAAAGTCTGACTCCGCCCCTGCTTCAACTCTCTCATTTCCGTGCAGTAACTAATTATAACAGAGTCTAAAATGAGATTATGATTTATTTTATTTTTTTTGGTAAATGCCCATAGGCTATAAAATTAGTTAATTAAATTAGAAAATGTTGCAGTCGGGATGCTTGAACTTGGTCTAGATGTATATATTATTACGTGTTATTTATTAAATATAATATTCTATTTGAGTGGTTCTGCATAATCTCTGTCATTAATTAATTTATGCTTATTCCACTATTCCCCCCTGATCTGATTTAGTTTATTTAGTGGATTTGTCCAGTCAGCATTTTTGTTCATTTTAATATATTCCTTATCCCTTATATTTAAAGTATACATAGTGTTTTTTGTTCAACATAAATGTAACCTCTTAATGAAGACATTGTACTTTTATTTATTTGGTGACCTATATCATTGCACAACAGTCTCTGTCTAAAAAAAAAAAAATGAGGTTTATTTGTAGATGCATAAAGCTTCTTCATTTGAGGTTTATTCTTAACAACAAATTATCATACTTACATTTCGCACATAAAAAGTTACACAAAAAACAGTAGATGTATTAGATAAATAATGACGCAATCAAAATTTTAATTATTGGATTGAACCGTCATATGTTATTTGAGTTAAACAATTAGAGTTTGTTTCTGGTTTTTTATTCGAAAAAAGAAACTTTTATTAAAAAAATGAATTTTTTTAAGTAAGACAATTTCTGGAAAAAAAAATGTATTTTGCAATTTTTAAACATTAATGAATATTTATTCAAAATGCTAAAAGACCTGTACAATAAAAATTAATCGATGAGTTGTGCGAGAATTTCTGCGAAAGAGTTGTATTGCTTTAATAATTTCATGCAATTTAACCTCTTTTAGACAAGGAGAGAAAAATAAACATACATGACTCGTCCCATCAAAGTTAATAAAAAGAGAGAAATAACATAATATGGATGAAGAGATAATTAAAAAGTGTAAATTTAAACTTTTTATATATTTATAATTAAGTGAAGCTATGGTAATATGCATATTACGGATTGTGTTATGTATTTATATATTTATAATTTAAAATTGTTGGACTAAAAAATAGTAATTTTCATCTATTTAAAAAATATATAACGGTAGTAATTTTCATGCATATTTAAAAAATAGTAAAAAAATATCACAAAATTTGGTTTCCAAATACATTTTTCATGCATATTTAAAAAATAGTAATTTTCATGACTCGTCTCAATGCATATTACGGTAGTAATTTTCATCTATTTAAAAAATAGTAAAAAAATATCACAAAATTTGGTTTCCAAATACATTTTTCATATATATATATATATCATGTTTAACGCTTCAGATGACTATTTGGTTCGAAAATATATATATGGATTCATAGCATGATTTGATCCGTAATATGCATATTGCCTCAGTTTCACTCAAAAGGTTTATAATTTTATATACATTGAGAATAATGTCCGAATTTGACAAATATGTTACTATGCGTTAAAAATGATGAGGTTGAGTATGTTTTATAATTTATGAGAAGATTTGAAATTAGCATGTTTTAAAATATCACAACTTTTTTTTTGTGGTAAAATGAGGATCCAGTCCTTTTTTTTTTTTTGGTTTAAAGCCCTTGGGCAAATTTTATTAATTAATATAAGGGAGTACAGGTGTTACATATGATGCATTTTACAAGAAAAATTACAGTCTAGGCGAAGTGCCAGTAAAAACAGTAAAAACAGTAAAAACAGTAAAAACTAGTAACACCTATCTCAACTATATCATTGCAGCCCCTATTACATATTCCTAAACAGAGGGTAATATAAGTATATCCTTCAAATGATATTCTTTGAGCACGAGCCAAATTTGTAAGTACATGGGCCTGATTATTTTCCTCCCTCCGAATATATTCGCATCGATACAAGGGGTGCTTTAATTCTGATCGAATAGGTAAAATACATGTTCAGATCTTGAACTAATTAGACATGTGATGATGTGAGTCCCACAAAATAAAACTACCCAAGTAAAATAAAAATTGCACTTATATGAAAACGAAGCATACAAAAAAATAACTGGAAAAAAATTTAAAGATTCAAGAAATTAAAACACTTCATCATGTCTTTCTCCGAACTTCATGCCAGTATCTCAGTGCATATAATTCCATTGCTCCTCAACTTGCCATGTGAGCCCTGGTATATCTGTCTCCTTGCCTAGAAAAAACCAATTTTTTTGGACCTAATTAGAGAACTGTTGCTAAGATCACACCAATTGAGACATTACTAATGAACTTTATTCCAATCTAAGAAGTTACATCATCATCACATGACATATAGTAATATTTTAAGAGGATATTTTCCAATTTTAAATCCCCTTCTCTCAAACTAATTTGAGCTACCACTGAGGACAAGTGATAATTTAACTAAATTTGTATGGTGACAAATCAACCGCATCTACTACAAACAGAGATCTCCTAATATATATATATATATAGTGCTCAGTATCAAGAACTAAGGAACTTCTACTACACTAGCTACAGTTGCATCTACAGAAATAATCAAAGAAAAAAGAAAAGTAAAATAGTAAGAGAAATATCAAAATGGAGTTTTGGTCTTTGTTCATGGTTGCTTCCATGCCAGTATTGCAAGTACTAATCATATGCCTTCTCGGATCATTGCTCGCGTCTTCACGGATAAATATTCTTACGAACGAAGTTCTGACAAACATGAACAAGGTATATAAATATTTTTAACTTTTTATCTCTTTCTAGCTAGGTGCTAGTTTAGCAAGTAAGATAACAACATTTTTATTATTTTAGATGGTCTTTGTTGTATTTGCACCGGCGCTTGGTTTCGCAGCCCTGGTGAAGTCGGTCACAATTGCAGATCTCATATCCTGGTAACTTATCAAGTTGCAACTGCATTTATTTCTGTAGTTATAAAATGATGTATTGTATTTTCTAGATGAACTTATACATTCTCTGGTTCTTAATCTGTTAAGGTGGTTTATGGTGGTAAATCTTGGAATTATAGTATTTGTGGGAGCATTTCTTGGATGGATTGCAGTGAAAATATTGAGGCCAAGAAGCAATATCAAAGGCCTCATTGTTGCAACTTGTGCAACAGGTAAGAAAATAATCATCACACCAACTGGTACAAGTTGCTGGACAGTACCGCTCTGATCCTAATTTCTAAGACTATTTTGTTATGCCTTGAGTTAAGTACAACTAAGTAAACCTTCAAAAAAAGTACAACCAAGTAGCTGGCTTAATTGAGCTTCATATAAGACAGGATGGGCATTTTCTACAAATAATTACTGCGGGTATGTAAATACGTGCCTTGCTGAGATTAGTCGTGTCGTGCTGTGACCAAGTCATATTTTTAAGTGTGGTGTCGTGACCAAATTCTAAGGAAGAGTCACAGTCACGTTTGCTCACTTTTAACTATTTTTTTCAATAGTAAATTCACTATTCGATCAAAGATCTAACGATTTGATCACATGTGACTCGCGTGACTGCATGCTGTGTCGTGAGTCGTGACCAGATCAGTTCACATGACGTGTTGTGCCGTGCTAATTTTTCAAAGGATGGTCACGTCACGTAAATGGTTACAACACAGATGCGCGAGTCACAAGACGTGTCTGACACAGGTGTTGTGCTGTGCCGTGACTTAATTATCCAATCACGGCGTGACTATTTTACATCCCAAGTGCCTCTATTTGTTAATTTGAACAGCTTTTCTCCTTAAGTTTGGTTATCCTGTAAAACCACTTGCAGGTAACTTTGGGTACTTGCCATTGATGGTAGTACCGGCATTGTGCAATGAGAAAGATAACCCATTCGGAGACTCGAGTACATGTTATACAAATGGGCTTGCTTATGCATGCTTCTCTCATGCAGTAAGTGATGTTTCAATACTTGACATTTCATTTGGAACTAATATTGTTGACAAATTTAAATAATTTATTCTGAGCCTACATTCTGATCAACAAATAAATGGATAAGTTATTATAGAGTGAGGCTATGTCACTACGCATAGCGCAGATTAGTCCGTACTATGGATTTATATCTTCATTTTGAAAGCTCATATAGTTGATCTAAACTTTTCAACATGATTTCATATGTAAATGTACATGCAGACTAAATTTTACATTTTTTAGAATTGTTTTACTATTTTTTAAATAGGTAGAAAATTACTTTTTTTGAATGATTAAGAATCTTTTAGATGAAGTGATTTCTACCTACTTCAAAAATTAGTAATTTTTTTTTCAGAAAATGTAAAATTTGATTCACGAATACATTTTCATCTGGAGATCATATTAAATGGTTTAAGATCGACTGTTTGAACTTTAAAAATAAAGATATTGATCCATAGTATGAACTAATATGCGCTATGCATAGTATCCCAGCCGCACTCTAAAATGACAAATATGAATACTTTGTTATTAGCTATATTCTGATCAAGAAATAAATGGAAGATGTTAATTGTTTTTACATTGATATAGCTTGGGGGTTTCTACATATGGACATTTTCTTACCATATCATGAGAAAATCAGCTATGTCATTTGAAACAACTCAACCTGATGCTAGTTTACCAGAGAAAACTGATGAAAATTTAGATCAAAATGAGGATGGCAGTTGCATTGAGGAGGCTTTGCTTCTCTCTTCGAGCTCCTTGAATAGAGATAAATGTGAAATGGTGAGTGTTGAGTTTCAACTTTCAATATTATTGATAAAACAAATGAGGCTAGCTATGATAATAAACATATTATGGATGGAAATGTGTTATGGACTCATTTCTTTATTTTCAAAGTTTAAACAATCAATCTGAACAGTTAAACATGATCTGAACATTGAATGGTTTAGATCGACTGTTTGGACTTTAAAACAGGATGTATATCCATAGCACAGGCCACCGTTTAATATGCATATTACCATAGCCTCACCGAAGAAATAAATTATTTATTTTTTTAAGATAAGGATTAGTTCAACAATTGTTGGATTATCTTGATACAGAGTGTTCCACTTGTTTTACGATCTGACAAGACATCTGAGATGTTGGAAATCTACCGAAGATTTCGAGAAATTGTGAAAGAAACAATCGATCCATTGAAGGAAGTCTTATTAACCCCACCGATGGTAGCTCTGGTACACATGCATTTTCAAGTTTATAAACTTAGCTTCTTCTTCTTTTCTTTTTTTACAGTGAAATGCCAGTAACATAACAGGTATACTGTTACTGAGAGATGCAGGTACTAGGACTTGTAACTGGTGCAGTTCCTTGGCTAAAACAGCTTCTGGTAGGAGAAGCTGCTATACTTGGGCCAATTCAAGATTCAATTGTACTCCTTGGGTATGTATACCTTTTTTTTTATAATTAAAAAAATATATAAATCTTCCGAAAAGAGGTTGATTGTTTTTTTCTTCAAAAAATAGATGGAATTGCACCAATAATGCGGTCCCAATAATATTTGAATAAATCTATGATCAAGATGTGATTTAGCGTGTGAAAAATAATGGAAACGCACCAAATCTGCACTTGGCGGAACCATACCATGGGTGCAATGTTATCTATTTTCCGAAAAAAATCATTTCCTTTTCCGAAGGATTAAATTTTTTATTTCTAAAAACAAAAATCTAAACTTCTGTGCCATTCTTCATCAATCTTGTTTCTAAATATGAAGAAAAATTAGAAAAATAAAACATATTCTGACTTTGTGTGCAAATTTATTGATGCAGAAATGCTGCCATACCTTGTGTTACTCTCATACTAGGAGGAAATCTAGTTAGAGGTATTCATATTATGGCAAATTAAGCACATTATTTTAGATAATTGATCAGTTTATTCATAATTTTTTTTTCTCATTCTTCATTTGTTAATTGATTATAGGATTAAGAAAAATAGAAGTAAAGCCATCAGCAATCTTGGCAATTGTATCAGTGCGTTATGTGCTCCTTCCGATCATCGGTATCGGTACAGTACTCTCTGCAGCTAAGCTCGGCCTCGTACCGCAATCTCCACTTTTTCAATATGTACTGCTCATACAGTTTATTGTACCACCAGGCATGAGCCTAGGTAAGATGCTCTCTAGTCTGTATACATATGCTACGGTTAGCAACCAAATTTTTAAAATTAAATCGTGGTATCACTTTGGGAATAGCTGAGTCAGATTCCTGTAATCACCATTCTCCTTTATCTTTATGAATAGCTTAGTTAAATGAACAAAAATAAACTGTACAATTAAGGTAGTTTTGTCATCTACACGTTAACAAAAGTAGGGGTGTCAATGAGCTGGCTCGGTCTGAGGTAAGCTCTAGCTCAGTTTGTTAATTTTGAACCGAGTTACAGCCGAGCGAGCTGGATCTAGGACATCCGAGCTAAAACATCAGCTTGAACCCGTGACAAGCTAGCACGAGCTAGCTGACGAGCTGGCTCACTGGGTCTGGCTGGATCTTATTTTAAGAAGAAAATAAATTTTACAATATTTTTGGATTGAGCTGAGTATAAAATGCACACAAATTCATACAAATTCACAAATTGATACCTAGCCGTGCTGACGAGCAAGCTAGGCCTCAGCTTGAACTTGTTAATTCTGAACTGAGCTAGTGGCGAGCTGGCTCGTTAACAAGCGAGCGAGTCAGGTACGAGCCACGATCGAGACACAAGCTACTAACCTTTTTGCCACCCCTAAACAAAAGCATCTAAACAATTAAAGGCCCAATAAACCCGAAAAAAGCCCAATGAAAAGATTTTGGACTATTATAAGGAAGCATCAAACCAAATTTAGTCTGGTGCCAGGTTAAGACCATTCCATCAGTATCATAATTCGTATGAATCAAATGTACATGAATTATAATGCGGATCAGGCCCAATTTAATCCAATGTTAGGTCAAGATAGTTCAATTTACATCAAGATTCGTACTAAAAACTTAAAAAATTGCGTTGATCATGTGCGCACAACTGGAATGGTTCCGACCAAACATCATACCATCTCTCACACGAGTCCGTGTCCCCCCAGATACCTCAGGTGCAATTAAAATAAATGGATGGCCCAGATTAATTTCATTCAGACCAAACTCAATCTGATAACGGTTGAGGTTGTAGGGGGTCTCCTTTGAGATTCGTGTCAAATGAAATGATACGGATTCTTCTCACACCCTATTGTAAATTCATTATAGGAACTAACAGTGATACTAAAAAACAGGTACAATGACGCAACTATTCGGGGTGGGCCAGGAAGAGTGCTCAGTCATCCTCCTCTGGACCTACTTGATCGCTGCGTTGGCGTTCACTCTATGGTCAACTGTCTTCATGTGGATTTTGACCTGATCTATTTTCTTCTTCACATATTTTTTTTTCTTAAATGGAGCAATTATACCAACTTTTATGGGAGAATCCGATGTTTAATACATTGATTATAAATTTATAATTTACGAATATAAATTTTTCTAATGCTTCGTATTTTTTGGAAAAAAGGTAGAAATGCCCATCCATTAATAGAAAAAAAAGTCTTATAATAAGAACTGACACAAAGACGTGCAACAGTAAAACATGCAATGTGTCATCAGGCAATCCACAAATGTGCCCGACAAACAAAAATAACTAAAAAGCTCTAACAAGAGAGCCAATCAACAGGTATGTCATGGAAAACCCTCCATACTTGTTAAAAGCAAGCAAATAAAAGTACTACTAAGCAATTATTGCATGTGCAAGTGATCTCTCATGAAACAATCAATGCCCAAGTGCTTAGTTAGCAATCAACAGCGGCACCATTGGAGTGGTGTTAGCATTGTGCCGTTCTAGGTAACTCGGCGACAAAGGGGATAAGCTTTGAATTGGTACCATGTCCAAATTCTCAGGAGTCCAAATAACAATCTGCACCTTTCTCCTTTTAGCCCCTGACCAATATTGCAATAAAGAGCAAATTAGTACGAATATTTGTCTAATAGATGGCACACTTTTGTTGTCAAAACAAATAGAGTTTCTAACGCACCATATATTTGTAATGCTTCGTATGTTAATGACAAATCAGTTTATCTGGAGTGCGGCTATATTTATTTTTCTGTGTTCTACTTTGTTAAGTATTTTGAATTGTCTAGTATGGTCAGTCGGGGTATGAACACTATGAAAAGAAAGAGACAGGAGAACTTTCTCTGGGAAGACAAAACCACCGAATCTATTAATAAATGAGACGACAATGGATTTTTACAATTGGAAAAACTTGGAGTAACATTAGAGGTAGAATTGGGATAGAGGACCACACGAGAGTCTATTGTACATTACTAGAGGTTTTATTTCATAAATAGTGCGATGTAATTACTATACTATGTAAATAATTCTTTTTATCAATACATCTGTTGATCGGCGCTTTGCCGACAACCTTTAAAAAAGAAGTATTTTGAATTGTCAAGGAGGAGTTATCGCCAATAAATTAGAGCATAATATTTTGGATTTAATAGGAAATACTTATTATACATAATATTAGATTTATTAAGAATGAACTTCACAATTAGCAGTGCTTTATAAAGGAACCAGAAAAAAAAAAAAACAGGAGAGATGCGGATGAGTTCACCTTCTCTACATCTCAAATCAAAGGAGAACTCTCTAAAATATTATATATTTTTATGTTGGATTATTTGTATAGTATATATCTCAATTTACAAATTAAATCCTATCTCTTATGTGTATTTTTATTTCGGAACAAAATTCAAAAACTAATTTGAGTTGAATATAAATTTAATTATAAGGAGTTAAATACCAAACCATCTTTTTCGATGAATTTAATTATATAACCAAAAAAAAAAAAGAGAACAAGACGTGTTAGAAATGTCAATTAGCAAAATAAAAGTAGTTCTTTGAAGTTTGATTGATGTAGAATTGATCAAAGATTGAATGAACTCTGATAGTGATATGTAAATGCAGTGTATATTTCTAGCACAGAGCAAGTGATTTTTTTATTTCAAGTTGTGAGCAGAGGTAGAAATATAAATTTACTTGACAACATTTTTAGCACAAGGTGTTAATAATAAAAAAAAAGAAAAGGTAGAGCTAATGTGTTTCAAAATTGTATATATATTTTAAGTTCCTCTATATGTTATTAACAAATTGTTAAAGCAGTGTTGTTAGAACCGGATCAGACTGAGTGGTCCAGTCGGAATAAATCGGAACCGGACTTGTTTCCGGTTTGATTAGTTGTTAAGATCGAATGTGCAATGAAACCGGATATTTTCAATTAAACTGACTATTTTTTTTAATCACATGTCAGGAGAACAAAAACGCATATTTTTTTTCTCATCTAATATAACTTTTATAAAATACTCTATTATTTTAGATATTATTAGTATTGTACCTGTGCGTTGCAATGGAACATTTTATAAGATTGAATAGAATATGAAGAGACTTTTTTATTTGATATTCACATAAAATTAAGAAAAAATATATTTAAATGAAAATAAAAGCAAATGAAAAAAAATTCAATAAATAATAATAAAAGAAACAACAAATGAAAAAAAAGGATCAAATATAACATGAAAAAAAATTCTTGAAGTATCATTGCGATTTAATATCTAATTTTCTTCATAAGCAAGGCAGGTCATTAAACGATTTAGATGAGAAATGATCTGTAAAGAAACAAAATTGAGAAAGATATGATTAAATAATTAAAATAAGAATTTTTTCTACATATATATTATTGATGGAAATTATTTTAACAATGAAAATTTCTCTACAAATCATTTCTCTACACAAAAGTTATAGATATTCTTCATTTTCTTTCCAGATCAAAAATATATGATTGTATTTATCAACACAAGATCTGCTATCCATCTATTCACAAAGATACAATAGTCCTAAACAAAATTCGGAAAAATATGATTGCTTCAATTTTTATTGTCGAAGCTATAGAAGAAGAGAATAAATGAAATGGAGAAAACAGAGAAATAAGGAAATAATTTAATTATAGAAATCAAATATAGGTGTAAGGAGAAATAAGGAAACAGATCGCTAGGGATTCCTTCAATTTTAATTATGACAAACCATGTAGCAGTCTATATGACGAGTATGTTTTTAACTAAATTTAGACTTCTATACGTAAAATAGACGTTTTTAATCAAAAGAAGACAAATTATGTGATTGGACGGTTGATATTAAATTCAAAAATTTATCTTTCAATCTCAGCCGTTGGCGGATCAGAACAACTATGTGCATAATATAAGAATGGAGATAAACAAAGTCCATCAAATATTATATACACAACAATTATTCATATAAATAAAATGTGTACATACATAATTTGAAACAAATATTTGCTATTATCTTATTATTAATATTTTTATAAAATTTGTCATGGAAAGTCCAATTTATTTATTGAAGAACTTGAACTTGAACTTGAACTTATCTATATATTTATATTTCTACGGTACTTGGTATTGAAAGCCCTAAATTTTATATATCTCTAATATTTTAGTAAACTTATCGTACAAAAATTTAAAATAGTGGAATGCTATATGTTTCTCTCCCTAAAAATATCATTTTGTCATTTGTTGATAAACTGAGTAGTTTTATTATATTGTGGGAGAAATTTCTAATTGATTCATAAATTTATTTTATATTACATTATTCAATATATATGTGTGAATTTTCACTATATAAAACATGTTTTTTTTATTATAATACTTATATATCATAAATATATACATATAAAAAAAAAATCAACGGCTGAACCAGTTGACCCACTAGTTTAATCGGTAAACCGTTGACCCGAAGCTTTATTGAGTCGACCTCCGATCAAGTTCTGATAACATTGTGCTAAATCAAAATTGATACTTGCTAAAAAAATAGTTAAATATCAAGACCCCTAAAACATATTATGTCATCAAATATATTATATGGCTGAAAATTAGTTAAAACTTTACTAATAAGTGACTATGTGAGATTACCAAATTTAATCATTTATTTATTTATTTTTATGTATATGTCTTAATTTAAAATTTGAATTCCTTCTTCAATACGTGTTTTTTTTGGGAGAATGAAGCTTGAAAAATAAACTTTCAAAATGGATCTCTCGATAGCCTAAAGGGCAACTCAACATACAGAATCATCAGCAATTTGTAGTCAGAATAAATAAAAAATTAAAAAAAGAATTAAGAATATATTTTCTAATAATAAAAAATGTGAATATATTATCATACAAATATCTCGGAAATAGCTCCAATTGTTTAATTTTTGTATAAATTGTAAACATATAAATTTGAACTCTCGACGTGCAATGTTTCGCAGTAGATGATACTGTGAAATGAATTTAAGACCAGTAACAGAAATAACAAGGTCATGCAATCAATGAAAAAATGTTATAAAACAAAAACCAAGGGATTCCGAGTACAGAACCTGCTTTTAATTAGATATCACTACATATACTGCCAGTTCCTCTAAAATAGATTTAGATATTGCCTTCTACATTAAAATATATATATACACACGCTATACTACATGCCTCATTGCCTCAACTCTTTCAATTACGCACAATTATCCCAATAAATAACAAAATTATAACATTTTTTTTTTCAATTTCTTTCCCATTTTGCATTGTAATTTCAAACCTTTTTTTTTAGATTTCGATATGATGCACGTCAGTCGATGCATCGGCTTGTGACTTTCTCGATCCACCGGTCACTGATTCATCCTTGGTACCCACAAATGAAAGAAACGCCTGAAGGCTGCACTTCGGTGTACTGAGGCTTGAGCTCGCTGACCTGGATGAGTCCGGTTCGTTCTCTTGTGCATGTTTGCAGAATTGTATCAATAAAGTGATAAAATATATTGCCAGAGCAATTAAACATGCAATGCCACAGATTAGAAAGAGTCCAGAGAAGCTGTTGAATTCGAGCCGGTTCGCTTCGAGCATGTCGATTTGGGTACTGCATGGGGGTCGGGTGAACCACTTGTTGTGGATCCTTTGGAGGTCCCCATTCTCTGACAGTTTCAGAATTGCTGTCGAGAGGTCTACTGCTAGCTCAGACTCTCGCGGGAAAGCCTACAATATTTACAGACCAAATTATGTGAGTTAAAAGAAGATAAAGTATCAATTAGAGATCAATGTAATAGTATTAATTAGCAAATATAGCTGTAGCCTTTAATAGTATCAATTAGCAAATCATATAAATAGGAAATATTTTACTTATAATAGTTCTTTTCCTCTCAAAATTCAACATGGTACCAGATTCTCAAATAAATCCCCTCACACATCAAAATTGCAGAAAGACTCTTATGCTGGAATTTTCAAAAAGCCCCTCTACTTTAAGGAATTCAAAAGTAAACCCTGCTGTAACTTCCTATTCAACACTTGCTGTTAACTGAGGTATAGAGAGAAGATGAAAAACAATCCAAGATTGCCCAAGTTAAACTGGACTGCAACAGAAAGTAACTGAAGGGGTCAATTTTTAATTCTAGGATAATAAGGTGCAACTCATATTGCCCATCAGGTTAAGTTTTGAAACTTACCGTGAACTGAACATTGGAATCAACAAAAAGAGGAAAAGGAAAGAAAGAAACTTATAGTAGCTTTAAGGAACCTAATGACAAAAATGAAGTGCTGATAATGGCCAAGTCCGTATCCTATGAGATATCTCAAATTTTCAGTTTATCTAAAGCCGGTCAAAATAATTTTTGGTACCTATTCAGAATGCAGGGGCTAATATTATTGTACTTTTAGGTTCATGCAGAAAGGATTTGAACGGTCAAGATTTTCCACGGATCAACTCGAAGTTTGAGATTTCTCAGGAGATGCGAATTCAATAGTGACCAAGGGGATCCAAAAGAAAAAAACTAAAACATAGCTGAGATTCAAAAAGATCTGACAAAACTGTGAAGTAGAAAAGGTAAAGAAAGAGAGAAAAGGTATACAATCTTCAAAGATCATCTGCCATTTTAAAAAGGCATGGTGAGTCAAAGGCTCAAGGTATAAAGCTACAGTTGAGTGAGGCTATGGCACTGTGCACAGCACACATTGGTCCATACTATGAATCAATATCATTGTTTACAAAGTTAAAATAGTCATTTTGAACCGTTCAACATGATCACCGTATGAAAAATGTACTTGTAGATCAAATTTTACATTTTTTAGAATTTTCTTACTTTCTTTTACTATTTTTTTTCCTATTCTTTTGATCAAGTGATTTTCTACCTATCTAAACAAATAGTAAAAAGACTCTAAAAAATGTAAAATTTAGTCTGCAAGTACATTTTCATATGAAGATCACGATGAATGATTCAGATCGACTGTTTGACACTATGCATAGTATGGACCAATTTGCACTATGCATAGTAGCGTAGCCTCACTCGCCACAGTTTGACAACTCCTATTTAGATACTGGTTCAAACTTAAGGAAAAATGATTTATGTAAAAAAGAAACATACAAACCCCCAGCCGCTTTTTGTGAATTCAGACCCTACAACCGTATAGTTGCACTGTTTTGCCAGAAAAAGGTCAACGTATGGCCGTTCGTCGATAATAGCTGCAACTCCACCTTGATGTGGGCCCAGCTCAAGAGCTTTTGCGTAAGCTTGTCTTGTACCCAATGGCTTCAGTCTCGATCGCGAAAATCCTAACTCCTCTACGAGATAGTTTTCCGTAAATGATCCGACCTGTTATGTAAAGAGAATATTAAATTTTCAGATGTGGATTTTATGCAAATATATTCTTCATCGGTTGCAGGCTCACTGGCAAGTAGATAATTGACTGTGACTAGGTTAGCATTTATCTGATCTAATACTTGAGTTCAATCTAGATTAACACATAATTTGAATGTTTTTATGGATAGGTAAATACATCATTATGTCTAGGTCAACAGTTCATATATATGGTGTGTTAACCCTAAATTATACCAAAGTTGTCACTTGTCTCGAGAAGCATGCAATCCTCTTATTACTTCGGCATCAATGGTAGGATATTTGCAAGGATAATTAGTACTTTGTTTTCTTATTCAAGTTTAAATTACGCATATATGTAATCTAATTTCTATATTGTTCATCACCTGGAACCCGATTGGGTCATCAGTCCTTCGAAGGTCATCAATTCCATGGATTGGGGTTGAGATCTGTTGGACAGTCAAGATCGAGGTTAAGCTCGCAGTATAACTGGATTGGATTATAAGCACCACAAATAACCATATTACGAGCACAACACGTCCAAGTGTGCTTATGGTGTCTTCTTCTGCAAAAAAATAAAATAAAAGATGGACTTGTTACCAGCCTGAAGAGGGTACTAATTATACTAATTGGGGAAGTCTATTGAAGTGAGGCAAGAGAGTTCACTTACTGTGGGCGAAAAAAAGAGTAGAGAAACTGAACCTACACCAGGGTATAAAAAAAAATTAATCAGATCAGAGTGTTAATATACTAATTAGATCAAAATTATCATTTTTTACCCTTATCAAAGAACATCAATAGCACAATTCAGGTTGAATGTGTTTTGCAACATTTATCAATGTTAAATTCATCGCAGCTAAGGCTTATTATATCAAGAAGTGAGATTAATTGCAGAAAGATATAAACAAGTGATAAAAGTGTTACATACTATTTTGAGTAGAACTAGGGTTTTCTTAAGCTCACCAAGTCCTTAGTAAGCTTAACTTCAAAACCTATCGGATTGACTTTAAATGACAAATTCAAATCATTGAAACTAATCTACTTCACGGGTGATGCATTTACATGCAAAATTTATAAATTTTCAAATTAATTTAGTATAAAGTCCAACGGACAAAAAATGATGAAAAATGAATGCATTAAAATTAACTTATAAATCTTCTTTGTTTGACCACTTGACTTTATACTAAATTAAATCTGAAATTTATAAATTTGACATGTAAATGCATCACTCGTGAAGTAGATCAATTTCAACAATTTGTATTCATTGTTTGAAGTCATTCTAATAGGTTTTGGAGTTACGCTCACCAAAAGCTTGGTAAGCTTAAGAGCAACCTAGTTCTACTCTACACTTTTTCTAAAATGAAAATTAAATGAGATGAAATTAGAATTTCACCAAAAGACAGTGATGAGCTGCTTTTTTGGGGGGCCTCGGAAATCATCATTGATCCGGTGCTCCAAAATCCACACAACCACACCAACAAGGAGAAAAAATACCCCTGTGATGCCCCACATTGTCAATGTGAAGGGTTGCAAGAAAGCCCATGCATCCGATTTATCTCTCTTCATTGACACCAACACCACCAGCCCCGACTCGGCGAATGGCTGAGTGAAATCAGCAACTCGAGTTCGATTTGTAACGATTGCAATGTCGCCTACAGCACCATCAAGTTCCTATATAAAAAAAAAAGGTTGGACTTCCAAAACTTAAAGGGGGAATTTCATGTATACCCCGCACAAACTTTGAAATTACGTATTGCCCTGCTAAAATTCATAATATCATATTTACCCTTCTAAATTTAAAAAATTCACAAATATACCCATTTTATTGTCTTCTTTGTTAAAACTCATTTAAAATTTATAAAGTATTCATTTTAATGTAGCATGTTTCAGAAAATGTTAATCTACTAATTGGTCAGTTTCTAAGGGCAAACTGGTCATTTCTCATGCTTACAAAAGCATATACCTAAATGTCACTGTGTATGCATCCCAACAGGTTTTGGTGCTATTGAAGATGGCAAGCAAACAGAGGATATCTTTTCATGGGTTAACTTATGCTAATTACCGACAGTTAAACCATGTTATGCTCGTAAAACCTTTTTTTTTTTTTTTTGTGGAAGTAAAGACAATATAATAAGTCTTAGCACAAAAATAGATGCTCACATTTGAGACAACTGCTTGCACAAGCTCGCTGTAGCTTGGGTTCTCTTTGCCATTTCCGAAAGGTATAAACGTGTAAGTTATGGGATATGGCAACAAGTTCACAGCTGCAACAAACACATCAATGCAATACCCGGTAACCGTACCAGTACTCCGTACCTCTGTCACAAACTCATGGAAACTAACACGGTAAGGAACTCCAATTCGTAATTGTCTGCCATTGTTACCAAAGACCCAACCCCGTGGTATTTTTATATCCCCGCCTGGCCAAATTACAGGTTGTAACTGTTGATTTGACCAGGTTGCATTAGGCGGCTTAGTATAAAGTGTCTCAGGAGAAACAACTGATAGACCCGAATAGTTTGACCAGAACCCGATAACCCGAAACCCTGTTCCAACTATGTTTAGTATGTCATAAGCTGGTTTGATTAGATGTCTCTCGCCATTGAATTGGACTGGTCCAGTTACTCCTGTAAAGGAGATATTTTGGATATTATCAAGTAATATTTGACCACCATCAAATGCACTCATGGCGTCTAGGTGTAAAGATCCATTGTTAGGTTCTGATATTTGCAATCTTGGGTCAGCAGAAAAGGAAATATTTCCACCATTATTGAAATATGCATTTAATGCATGTGCAATTAACCAAACTGTATCATATGCATACAATCCATATGTATTAAGTCTTGTAGTCTCGCCAATTTTCTCTCTCTCAACTAATTTGCCCCAGTTTGAGATTAACGCACGTTTCTGTTTTGAATCCGGAGTGTGCTGGCGCAATGCAACAACCCCTTGAATCAGATCCATAAATCCATCATCAGCATGCGGTGCTGAATCCAGGTACGAACTCAACCAATCAGTTACAATCCATACATACCCTTGTGACATCATGCCGAGATACTTGGCAACAGAGAAAACCAACAACCCGGAACTCAGATCTGCATGTAAAACTATAACCCGCGATTCCATTAAGGCCAACCTGACAAGCAAGTTAGCTATGTCACTCCTATCAGCACCGGGTCGTATACCAGATCTCTTAATAATCTTTAACCGTCTCTCGGCAAGCTTGTCGGCCAAGGCAGCAACGCCATTTCTTCCGAAATCATCATCTAAATAAATAGCAATGACTTCTTTCCATTGGTAATAGTCGATCAAGTTAGCAATTGCTGTCATTTGAAAGAGATCGCTTTGGGTTGTTTGAATCAAAAAGGGGTACTCAAGAGAAGAGAGTGTGGGGTCTGTGGCTGCATAGGAGAGGAGTGGGACCTTCAGCTCATTTGCCAAGTGAGTAATAACATGTGCAATAACCGAGGACTGTGGGCCCACTATTGCCACTACATCTTTCTCCATGAATTGCAGTGCTGGGAAGCAAAAAGGATAAATTTTCAAATAATTGTGCGATAATTTGGAAATTTTCCCTGCTATACAGGTACCTGTCTGTATAAATTACTGGTACTGACTTGGTTATTGATGAATTGAACAGAGTATTATAATATTATCCAGCAACGGGACCAATAACAAATTACCACTAATGCTAAATGGTAAATCAAGGTACTGACTTAATAAAAAGCCTTCACCTTGGATTTTACATTGTAAGGTACATATCGTTACAGCAATGGTAGTTTTTTTAGGCTTATCCTTAGCTGAATTGGGGCGGTCCGATGCCCGGTAGAGCCGGTCGATCTGCATCAAGATGCGCCCCGATAGCATTACGATTCGTGCGATCAAATGCGCACCAATCTTGATGCCGATCAAACAGCTCTCACTAGGCATCGTACCTAATTTGGTTCGATGCACATCAGACACCCCCCCTCCCCCCCACTATCCCTATCCTTGGGTTTTAATTTAAGCCTCAACTTGGTCTTAGCCTACAAGGTATGTACCAGTATTGTACCGATTGGTACGATAATAAAAGAGGCTAGAGAAGGTTATGCGTACCTTGTATAATGCCATCAAAAGCATTGCATTTTGAGTCTTGCATCTCAACAACCAGCTTGGTGCCATTTAGAACAGTGGGATCATTATTTACATCATTTACAGCAGCTGAAATTGCAACCTTGGCAACTCGGCCGATTGTCGAATTGAATGTGAAGAGAGCTCCTATATTCACTACCTTTGGTTTTGTGGTAGAATTGGTACTTAACCCAGTAGACATAAGGCAACAAAATATGCCTAAAGAGAGAAGAGATTTGAGCCCAGGAACTAGCATTTTCAATAATGATTTGTTCTTAAGGTGAAGTTTTAATAGGTTTTTGGGTAACTTTAGAAAATAAATGGGTTTGTCACAGAAGGATTTCTGAACTCGAGAATAAAACATAGAAAAAGAAGCTGTTTGAAATGGCTGAAAGTAGCAAAGACATGCAAATGTTTAAGTTTAACATAGTACAATTTTGGGGAGGGCATTTAAGAGGAAATGACAAAAATCCATTTTATAGTTTTGCCAAAATTAGAGAAGAGAAAGCTTAAACTAACAAAAAAAAAGGAAGGAAATTCGAAAGAAGTAGTGATTTGATTCAAACTTGAGAACCCAAAAGAGAAACAGTTTGTGGAATTTTATAGGTGGAAAAATGGGGCTCACGAGGAACTTAAATTAATAATAGCCGATGGTGACATTAACCAAATCAATAATTTCGAGAGCTCTCTCTTTCCTTCCCTTGCGTGATTGGATTGCAGGAGACATTAGAGAGAGAGAGATGCTGCCATAATTTCAAATCAGCTCGGTTTTTCAATACGAAACGATAATTTATAACTCCTAAAGTAAAAGAAATTTTGAGTTTAGATCAAGGCCGTGTAACTGTCTTTGGCACGAACACTAAAGGGATCCGATTATAATCTGACTGTCTAGATCTAAGCTCAAAATTTACGTTACTGCAGAAGATGCAAAAGGACAGGGCTGGGTTGATCTGACCCGTTGATTTCAGACCACACTAATCAGTAAATCGAGGGAAGGGACTGTTTCTCTATTGGTCAGACATTATTCCCTTCAGATCTGGAATAAGGGCGTGTTTGGCATGTTAGAATTGTACAGTATGGTTCCTTAATGGGTTTCGATGGGTTTGCTTTTTGTCTTCTAATGGCACTGTTCTCATGGGAAAAAACAAATTGAGTTGGAGTTCATTTTTTTTTTCCAATTAGCTTAACGGCTGCTTAATGTGATTATGTTATTTTATTATAATTATTATAATATTAAACTAGATTTAACTAATAGTTTCAAATTTTAGTGCTTCTTGATTTGTCTGTAGAGTGTAGCACGTAATATATATATATAGAGATGGGCTTTGGTGCATTGCAATGCATAGGTCATGGTGTGCATTGGACCATAAATCACCGATTCAAAGTTCAAATGACCGATCCAAACCGTTCATCTTGTTCTCCATATTAATATGTGCTTGGAGACCAAATTTTACATTTTTTGGAATTTTTTTACTATTTATTAAGCCACTTTGAAAATCGCTGATCCAACGGTGGCTTCTGATTTTACTGTTCCAAACAGTCACCGTTGGATCAGCGATTTTCAAAGTGGCTTAATAAATAGTAAAAAAATTCCAAAAAATGTAAAATTTGGTCTCCAAGCACATATTAATATGGAGAACAAGATGAACGGTTTGGATCGGTCATTTGGACTTTGAATCGGTGATTTATGGTCCAATGCACACCATGGCCTATGCATTGCAATGCACCATAGCCCATCTCTCTCTCTCTCTCTATATATATATATAGAGGTTGGCTAAGAGCAAAGTGGTAGTTCCTGAGCTTTGGTGCTACCAATTCATTTTTTAATTTTTAAAGTTCAAAATGTCGATCCGAACCGTTCAAGTTGTTCTCCATATTAAATTGTGCTTGGAGACCAAATTTTACATTTTTATGAATTTTTTTACTATTTATTAAGCCACTTTGAAAACAGCTGATCCAACGATGGCTTCTTATTTTACTGTTTTGTTAAGCCACCGTTGGATCAGCGATTTTCAAAGTGGTTTAATAAATAGTAAAAAAATTCAGAAAAAAATGTAAAATTTGGTCTCCAAACACAATTTAATATGGAGAACAACTTGAACGGTTCGGATCAATGTTTTGAACTTTAAAAATTAAAAAACGAATTGGTAGCACCAAAGCTCAGGAACTACCACTTTGATCTTAGCCAACCTCTCTCTCTCTCTATATATATATATATAAGAAAAAAAATTTAAAAATTATTAATATCTTATTTTTTATTTGTTTATAAATATTTTATAATTTATTTGTACCCGTCTTCTTATATTCTTATTTTATTTAATTATAAAAATATTTATATTTTATAAAATAATAAGTAATAAGTAGTGTTATGTTAATTTTTAATCTATATTATTTAATTACGTTACTAATAATGTTATTAACAAAAATAATTATAAAATATCAAGCATTTTAGAAATAACAAAAGACTTCCCACAATTAATTCTATGGTACAACCGAACACCTATTTCAACACATTCTTATAATTAATTCTGTGCGTTCCCGCACTCATGGGTTCCCGCTTTTTCAAAAATGGATTTCCATCCCCATCAAATCCCATCCCGTATAATTTCTTGACATCCGAACAGGCCCTAAAGGAGATTTTTCTTGTATGATTGCTGTACGAGTTACTGACAGGCCGACCCCATAGGAATTGAGCACTTATTTTAATGGAATTGCACTTGGGGGCCCATTCATCAGTGAATCGAATCGGACTTTGGTGAAACATCAAACAATATGATGTTTGTTGTTGTCCGTTTGAATTGAATTGCGGGCATGATGAAAGGACCGACATTTTTATTTTTACCCAATTAAAAAAAAATTAATAATAATAACCATGATCCAAGAACATTTTTAAAACTACCCAAGCCGTGGAATTTTTTCACGGTTTGGAATTAAAATTTCATGGTTCCAGCTTTTTTTTTTTTTTGCAAAACAGAATTTTTTTTTTGAATTGAAATATTAGAAATGTTGAATATATTTCTTTGAAAATAGATGAAATATAATATAATTTGATTTATTAGAAAGACTGTAACAAATAACTCGGATCAATATTTTTCAGGCCGGATTTTTCACGGCTGTAAGAAAAATTAATATATTTCATTATGTGTTATTATAAAAAAATAAAAATGCTTGGATTCTGAGTTATTGATCCCGATTCAAAAGTCACTTCTAGGTAATACAGAAAATATTGTTATCTTTCTGGTACATTTAATTTCTAAAAAGTTGTATCTATTTTGATAATTCTTTTTGAATAACAATCATTAAATAACATAATTTTTTTGTTTTTTTCAAAAATAGATACAACTTTTTAGAAATTAAATGTACTAGAAGGATGATAATATTTTTTGTATTACCTAGAAATGACTTTTGAACCGGGATCAATAACTCATAATCCAAGCATTTTTATTTTTTTACAATAACACATAAAGAAATATATTAATTTTTCTTAAAGCCACGACAAATCCGGCTTGAAAAATGTTGATCCAAACTATTTGTTGCAGTATTTCTAATAAATCAAATTATATTGTATTCCATCTATTTTCAAAGAAATATATTCAATATTTCTAATATTTCAATAAAAAAAATTATGTTTTGTAAAAAAAAAAATCAAAATTCAATGAATTCAAACCGGTTTTTTTTTTTTTACAAAACATAATTTTTTTATTTTTTATTTATTTAAATATTGGAAATGTTGAATATATTTCTTTAAAAATAGATGAAATACAATATAATTTGATTTATTAGAAAGACTGTAATAAATAACTCGGATTTTTCGCGGCTGTAAGAAAAATTAATATATTTCTTTATGTGTTATTGTAAAAAAAAAATGCTTTGATTCTGAGTTATTGATCCCGGTTCAAAAGTCACTTCTAGGTAATACATAAAATATTTTCATCCTTCTAGTACATTTAATTTCTAAAAAGTTGTATCTATTTTTTTGAAAAAAATAAAAACTTTAAGTTATTTAATGATTGTTATTCAAAAAGAATTCTCAAAATATATGCAACTTTTTAGAAATTAAATGTACTAGACGGATGACAATATTTTCTATATTACCTAGAAGTGACTTTTGAATCGGGATCAATAACTCAGAATCTAAGCATTTTTTTTTATAATAATACATAATGAAATATATTAATTTTTCTTACAGCCGCGAAAAATCCGACCTGAAAAATGTTGATCCGGGTTATTTGTTACAGTCTTTATAATAAATCAAATTATATTGTATTTCATCTATTTTTAAAGAAATATATATTCAACATTTCTAATATTTCAATTAAAAAAAAAAAAAAATTGTTTTGTAAAAAAAAAAAAAAAGTTGGAACCGTGGAAAAATTCCACGGCTTGAGTAGTTTTAAAATTGTTCCTGGATCATGGTTATTATTATTAAATTATTTTTTTAATTGGTTAAAAATAAAAATGTCGGATGAAAGGATGTTGAAAGTGTAATAATTTATAATTCAGATCGCGTTCAGTAGGACGTGAGACTCCAAGGATTTGTTTATTTTTTTTGGATTGAAAGTCGGTAAACACTTACATTAATATAAAAAAGTATAACGTAGTTATTACATAAAATTAGACAACTAGTGTCTTGTGAAAACATACAGCTAATAGCTAAAAAATACACAGGAGATCTCAAGGAATTGTGGAGTTCAGATTCAGTGCTGTACCCTACCGTATAAAATGAGACCTGTATCATCTTCTATTCTTCTTTAAACTTACACGAATTTTAAAGCAAATCCCCTATAATTTAAATAGATACCTACTAATATCCCAACTGCGGTGTTAGTCTATGTAAGTTTCAGTATATCATTAGACGAAAATGAAACCATGTAACTAGGGATGCAAACGGATCAGATACGGATCTGATAGTGATAAAATCATATTCGTATCCGTTTTTAATTTTTGGATACGGATACAGATCGGATATTAGACGGATACATATGGATACGGATTGGATATCAGATATCCGTAGATATATACATAAATATTTTCATAATTTATTATAAACTATATGGTATATATCTATTATTCAGATACAGATAATTAAAATTAAAAATCATTTCCGTAACCGTATCTGCATGGATATTCAGATATCGGATATCCGTATCTAATTTTCGAATACGGATACGGTCGGATAATATCCGACCCGTTTGCACCCCTACATGTAATGTAACCCATCAATCATTAAATATGGGAAGGTAGAAGGCTTTTAGTTAAGTCAAATATTACTAATATCTCTTTTTGAGTAAGGCTACGCTACTTCGCGAATTAAACGGGTTGTTTTAATTCGCGCTCATATCTCCATTTTTGAAGTCCAAATAACCGATCCAAACCGTTAGATGTTTAATCTATATTAAATTGTGCTTGGAGACCAAATTTTACATTTTTTGGAATTTTTTTACTATTTATTAAGATGGTTTGAAAATCGATGTTTTTATTAAAATTCTGCACCATTAAAAAACAACAATTTTCAAACCATCTTAATAAATAGTAAAAAAATTCCAAAAAATGTAAAATTTGGTCTCCAAGCACATTTTAATATAGATTAAACATCTAACGGTTTGGATCGGCTATTTGGACTTCAAAACTAGAGATATGAGCGCGAATTAAAACAACCCGTTTAATTCGCGAAGTAGCGTAGCCTTACTCCTCTCTTTTTTATGTATATGTAAACCTGCATATTTGTACTACTAGTATCATACCCGTGCATTGCAACGGGGACATATTATAAAAAAACAAATATATCAATGAAAATAATAATTATCTAAAAATTAAAACATATGTTAATAGAAAATTTATATGATTCTGTATTTTTAATTAACTTTAATCGTGATCTTTGATAACAATTTGATGATGTGATGATTTTTTATTTTTAAGTACCAATGATATCAAATAATAGCTCGATTCGAATCTAATATCAAATATTATACAACAATTCAATATCAACATATAATATGATGTCAAAAAACATAAATAAAAAGTGTTATCGTGTGTATGTATAGAATATACATACAAACACACACATATTATAAGAAAAATATATATTCACACACACATTCCAATTTATATTCTTTTTTTGTTTCCAATTGAATACACACACACACACATTGATATATTCTAAATTGCCCACACAAATATGTATAGAAACAAAGAAAGAGAAATAAGGAAATAAAAAAAATGATTTCTATTGTGATCCGTATATAAACGAAGAAGTAAGGAAACAATAAATAAGAAAATGGAATGTGGAGTCTTCTCAATTGAAGAGGAGAAATATGGAAATAAAAAAAAATAAGGAAACAGATAAATATATCGCTAAATTTCAGAATTTATTCAATTTTAATTGTAACGTATCGTGTGGCAGCATATGTGGTGGGTATGTTTTTAACTAAATTTAGACTTCTATACATAAAACAGATGCATTTAATCAAAAGAAAACAAATTATGTAATTGGAGAGCTGAGATCAAATCCGAAGTTTCATCTTTCAATCGTAGCCGTTGGCGGATCGGACACCCAACGTGCTTAATAATAGAATAGAGATAGAGATATTATTGTTTGAATAAAAAGCCTATGGACTAGTGTATTGAAAATGGACCGGATCGGGCGGGTACGGATCAAATCCGCGCAGGCGGGGGTTGGCATGGGTATGGGTTGTTCGGGTCCACGGTTTTTTTTTCTTTTTCCTTTTTCCTTTTTCTGTTTTTTTTTCTAAACCAATAAAATATAAATCAAAATTCATTTAAACTAATGGTTCATTATTTCTATAATTTCGTTATACAATTCATTATTTCTTTGTTTCTTTGTTCAGAGTTATTTATATAATGGTTCAAATAAAATTTTTTCTCTTACCTCTTCGTTGTTTTGAACAAAAAATTTACTGTTAAAATCTACATCCATCAAAATTTAGGAGGATATATGAAGTATTTACTCATGTAACATAAAATATTTATTATTATGTCTCAGAGTATTTATCATTGGGTGAGGGGATTATTTATTTAATGGTCTTCAGTTGTGCGGGGACAATCCAAAAAAAAAAAAAAATTTTGTGCGGGGATAAATGACAAGCATTTATGAGGGGATTATAAATTTAATGGTCCCCAGTTGTGCGGGGACGATTCAACAAAAATGAAATTTTGTGCGGGAACAATTAATTGATTGATTTATTCTTTCGTAAATAGAGTTTATTGCAGAGGGTTTAATACCTGACAAATTCAAGATAAATACTAACAGTTTTTTAAACGCTCATTAATGATTGAGCGGTCCCCCCATGTTTTTTTGACAGTATCTGCAGGGATAAATGCGGGATGGAGACTGCGGGATTGTTCTCAGCATCCTAATTTGATAGGTTTGCATTTGCATAAAATTCACAATTACACATAATTCATGATATATAATTATATTTAAATAAGGCCTATATATATTCTAAAATAAGGTTTTTCTAATTATGATAAACATATTATATTGCAGATTACATTTGATAATTCCCAAATTGACCCGTATATGTGATATTTTGAGTAACTGGCAAGTAACTAAAAATCTTATCCATCTACACGTGTCATCAGGACCGGTCTTGATCCAGGATACCTAGGGTGATGGTCCTGGACCTCAAAACTAAAAAAAAAAATATACATATATGTTAAAAGCGTAAAAATAAAATGGAACTCCATTTTCAGACAGCGAGCCGACGAGGCCCAAAAATTTTTCTAACCTTTTTCGTTTCTTCTCCAAAAAGAAAGAATCATAATCCTTCCTTTTTTTATTTCGTTTTTCCATTTTTTTTCGTTTGTTGCTAAAAAATATTTCTTCACGTGGAAACCTAACAATTCAACCAACTAATTCAACAATCAACAGCAGCCGAATTTCTTCACCCAAAATATTGAAAGTCTAGTTTGGCCGTAGGAATAAAAAAATTGAAATCTAGTTCCGTCGTTTCTTCTCTATAAATCAATAAATGAGGGAAGAAAAAAATTAACAAATCTAGTTCTCAACACGAGCAGCAGCAACGAGCCAGCGATTGGATTGGGTAAGACAAAGCGGCGGACCGCGGTCTCTGGATTGGACTGTCTCTACCTCATTGTCTAAGTTTTATCCTTCTATTATTTTGTTTTATTTTTTAATTTAAAACAATGTTTTCTAAAAAATATGTATCAGGTAGTGTAAAAAGAAAAAAAAAAAAAGAGAGAAAAAAAACTAAAACTTCAAAAATGTTATATTCAAAAACTTTGGAAGAAAATTATTAACTCATTGTATATGTAGGTAGGTTAATCATTAACTCATTGTATATATTTTATTTTGAGGGGTATTGGTTTTATGTTCTTCCTATTTTGTATAATATATTGATATATTAATAAAAAAAAATTGTTTATATTAAGATCTCAAACTTTTCTCTCGTCCCGGATCCTAAAATCTTCAGGACCTACCTTACGTGTCATGTTTCTCACTAACCTTAATTAAAACAAAACCCTTGCCCATGCTTAAAATGGAGACTTAATTAAACACTCTTCTTTTGCATTTTGCAACTCGGTTGGTTTTATCTTTTGACTTGCTTTTCATTTTACACCTTTTTATTTTCTATTGACCTTACCATAAATTGTTTTATTGAGATTAACAAATTGAATGCTGATTATTGCCATATTTATAAAGTAGTTGATGCCGTTTAAATTTGTGAATAAGGGCTTAGTTAAATATATGCTGCAGAAATAAAATTTCTTAACTATTATCATAAATTTGACAGTTCCTCTGTAAAGCTTCTTATCCAATGTAATAAGTCAGATAACCTTAACTAAATACTATTCAAAAATAGAATTAATTGTGAATAAAAATTGAACCGATATGGTCCGATACTCCGGTTAACTACCATGTTTATGTATTACAGTTATAATAAATTGATCGGCTATGTCATAAGTAAAATTTCTCAATAAATTACAGTGTGTTGGTAAAAAGATAGCACCTTTTATTTTATTGTGATATAAATTACAGTGTATTGGTAAAATCCACTCAAAAATTAAAACTCAATAATAAATTAGTTGCATCATTCCAACTAATAAAACTCTTTTAAATTTGAATTTTAAAAAAAAAATTGAATTTTTTGGCGGTTCGGGTGGGTACGGGTGGGCAGGTGGGTGGTCTGGTCCGAGCGGGTACGGGTTTGGCACGGTCCGGATTATCACGGGTTTTTTTTTCAAAAAACCGGTCCCGGTCCGTTTTAACCCTTACTCGGGTTACCCACCTATCCGTTCCAAACCCGGCCACCGGTACAGTCCGGTCTGGTACTGACCACGAGCGGTCCGGTCCGGATCTGACCTGAGCGGGTTATTTCAATACACTACTATGGACGGCTTTGTCAAAAAAAAAAAAAAAAAAAAATCTGTATAATCTCCTATTCTGGACATAGAAGATCCGCTCACCTGACATATATATTCTTCTTTAACTATTACCAGAATCCGACAAAAAGAAACATCTGAAATCCAATATATATGGAAATTGGAAAGCAACGAATTTTAAAATGTGGCTTAAACGCTAAGATCGTTGCAGATATTGCGAATGAATACTTCCCGGCCATTTTTATTAATAACCCAAAAAAAAAAGTTTTTTACAAAAGTAACCCCAAAATCTGAGTTTTTCCAAATATAACCAAACCGCCAGGGATGCTGGTGGTCCACTTCTATAGCAGACCGCCAGGGACATGAGCGGTCTGCTAGGGACCAGACCGCCAGTGTTCTGGGCGGTCCGCTTTTTTTTTTTTTTTTTTTGTGAAGTTTTAGTTTTTTTTTTTGCTTAGGGTATTTGCCAAAAAATTAATTAGAATGTTTAAAACATAAACAAAATTTTTATTAAAGAACTGGGAGTTTAAAATTAGAACAATTATAATATTAGTCTGAAATTTCGAAACAGTCAGACCTAATCGAATTTTGAAATTTATATCTTATAACTTAAATTATATATGTATATATATAGTTGTATGTATGTGGAGTTATATACATATATTCTTCTTTTATTAATATCAAACAAGTGGAGGGGCTATTTAGCAAATTTTCAAAATATGCAAATCAAATATTCATCTTTTATTCTTCTTTTATTAATATTCTTCTTTTAGGCGATTTTGAGGCGATTGCTACATGTATTCATTGTTATATTTCATTTTGATTTGATTTGCCAAAAATAACGGACCATTTCAATTTTGGATAATTTTGGGCGATTTTGAGGCGATTGCTACAGGTATAAGACCGTTTCGATAGAATTGCTTAGTTTTAACACTTGATTAGTTATAATTTGACGAAATAGACACGTTGTAATTTCAGAAGACCGTTTCGATGTAAAGTAAAAAAAACATAAAAACCAACATAAAATATAAAATAAAACTGCAATCACAATAATGCTATAGTCCAAAATACATCATAAAAAAACTGCAATCATTTCAAAATACATCATAAAAAATTAATCGGTTACAAGCAACAACATTTAATTTACAAATTTAACCGATTAATTTTTTATGATGTATTTTGAAATGATTGCAGTTTTTTTATGATGTATTTTGGACTATAGCATTATTGTGATTGCAGTTTTATTTTATATTTCATGTTGGTTTTTATGTTTTTTTTACTTTACATCGAAACGGTCTTCTGAAATTACAACGTGTCTATTTCGTCAAATTATAACTAATCAAGTGTTAAAACTAAGCAATTCTATCGAAACGGTCTTATACCTGTAGCAATCGCCTCAAAATCGCCCAAAATTATCCAAAATTGAAATGGTCCGTTATTTTTGGCAAATCAAATCAAAATGAAATATAACAATGAATACATGTAGCAATCGCCTAAAAGAAGAATATTAATAAAAGAAGAATAAAAGATGAATATTTGATTTGCATATTTTGGAAATTTGCTAAATAGCCCCTCCACTTGTTTGATATTAATAAAAGAAGAATATATGTATATAACTCCACATACATACAACTATATATATACATATATAATTTAAGTTATAAGATATAAATTTCAAAATTCGATTAGGTCTGACTGTTTCGAAATTTCAGACTAATATTATAATTGTTCTAATTTTAAACTCCCAGTTCTTTAATAAAAATTTTGTTTATGTTTTAAACATTCTAATTAATTTTTTGGCAAATACCCTAAGCAAAAAAAAAACTAAAACTTCACAAATGAAAATATAAAAAAATCAGATCTCTAAAATAAAAAAAATAAAAAAAAAGCGGACCGCCCAGAACACTGGCGGTCTGGTCCCTAGCAGACCGCCCATGTCCCTGGCGGTCTGCTATAGAAGTGGACCGCCAGTATTCCTGGCGGTTTGGTTATATTTGAAAAAACTCAGATTTTGAAGTTACTTTTGTAAAAAAACTTTTTTTTTAGGTTATTAATAAAAATGGCCGAATACTTCCAAAGGAGGAAGAATAATTATTGCGAACCAATAGAACAAAAAAGCATGTGTTGAGTGTTGACACAAATTGGATAAACCAATAGAACAAAAAAGCACGTGTTGAGTGTTGACACAAATTGGATAAACCAATAGAATGGCATCATCACCCAAGTTTGTCGGGTAGCAAAGAAGCCTAATAAGTAATATGGCACTAATAATTAACTAGAATATAACAATCTTAATAGTTCTAATCATCTATACTCCATACAATTAAGTCTCTTAGATAACTAGTTCAAAGTCTAGTGGTAAAGATACATGATCTTTATGTGAGAAGTTATGGATTCAAAATTTGAATGAAAAAAATTCTTTGTTGCAACAACAAGAATATGTAATTTGAAGGCTTGATCTTAATTTTTTTTTTTTTTTTTGTAAATCTCTAAAATTTTCATCTATTAGGAACATAAAAAAAAATCATTAGGTGATAGGATGCATCACGACGTAGAAAGGAGTCTGCATCATCTATATTAACTCAAAGAGCATCTTTCGAGTTAATAAATATTGGCCGTTTAATTGTAAACGGAGCTCATCGGGCGATCCAAGTGTATTAACTCAAAAGATTCCTTTTCAATTTAATGCAGAGGATACGAATTCAGGAGAAAGCAGATTCCCATTGTCATACCTGGAGCGGACCCACTCATAGCTTTCCAGTTTCCATTTTTATTTAACTTTATGGGACCTCCTACCTATTTACGATATTTTATCATTGCATTAAATATCACCAACCAAATTCTCAGGCGGGTCGGATTGGATCTCTTTAAAATAATCCAAATTTTGAATTTTGGATCCGGGCCGTCCGATCATAATCCGTATCAATTCCATCAATGTAGAAATTCACAGACAGTTCTTTTAAAACTGGTTGGATGGTTCGAATCCAAACTAAAAAAAAAATGAGCTAAATTAGGGATCCGAAACGAACTTAGATCTAGCGCGGTAGCGGTACCTTACGGTGTAGAATGAGATCTACATCTTCCATTCTAATCTAGCATGAATCTTAAAACAAAACTTTCTATAATATATAAATAGATCCCGAGTTTGGCTAATATAACATCAGTGTCATTTGAGCCTATATAACACTAATTCTAAAGTCTATCAAATTGACTTCGAACGACTATTCCAAACTGTTCAAATCGATTTACATTATGAGTGATGCGTTTACATACAATTTTTTTATATTTTCAAGTTTCTTTAGTATCAAATCAAGCGGTAAAAATATTAAAAAATTAATGTATTAAAATTAACTTAAAAACTCACACATTTGACTGCTTAATTTAATACTAAATAAATTCGAAAAATTATAAATTTTGCATGTAAACGCACAACTAATGAAGTAGATCGGTTTGAACGGTTTGGATTCACCGTTTGAAATCAATTTGATAGGTTTTAGAATTGGTGTTATATAGATTGAAATGACACTGATGTTATACTAGCCAAACTCATAGATCCCAAAATAATTTTGATTGGGCTGAAAACTATTCTAAGCGGTAGGATACCCAGAGAATACTCATCTCATCTCAGTATACCAGTAAGGCAGTAACAGTCAATTTTTGTTTTGTTTCAGGTTGTTGGTTTCAATCAATTTCAGAATCAGCTAGCAGACAATATAGGTTTGTCTAACCTGGCGCGCTTCCACCATTCCGACATTTCCAACCACTCTACCAACTTAATATTTTTCCTTTTTCTTTATATGAAAAAGTACAGTGATCAACTAAGATTATATTCTGAGATATAAGCAAAAACTCCAATATACACGATTCTAATCTGAATTTTCAAAATCCAGAAAAAGACAACTACGTATCCCTGAATCCACCTAATTATTCACTAAACAAATCAAACAAGCATCTACATACGCCCAGAGGTGCACAAAATGTTCATAGTTCGTGATTCGATTGAGTTCAATTCGAAAAAAAATTCGGTTTGAAACGAATCAACCTAGCTTAGGGCTGTAAATGAGCCGAATTTGAGCGAGTTATCCCCAACTTGAACTCAGCTCATTTAATAAACGAGCAAGTTATCTCCAACTCGAACCCAGCTTATTTAATAAACGAGCGAGTCAACTCGAGTTGAGACGGTAATAACGAGCTGTAGAGCCAACTCAAACTTAGCTCATTATCAACTCGAGTAGATTCGCAACTCGTTTAACCAATCAAGTTATTTGATATTGTTATACACTAATATGTGTTTATCTATACACAAACAATTGAAATGACCTAGTAATAATTTATCTAAATATAAACAATCTAACACAGAGATAATAGGTCAACTCAAAGCAAACAACAACTTAGAATCCAACAATTTTTCATATAACTTAGTACATAAGTTGAGTTATGTAACTCGAGTTATAAATGAGCGAGTTGAACTCAACTCAAACTCAAACTCAGCTCATTTATTAAACAAGTCAGCCAACTTGAGTTGAAACTGACTCGAGTTGTAAATGAGCGAGTTAAAGCGAGCCATTAATGAGCGAGTTAAGAGCGAGTTGCGAATTCGATCAATTTTGTACAGCCCTAACCCAGCTCGATGATGAAATGAATCAAATTCAGTTTGGTTCGAAATTGGTTCAAATCAGACTCAAACTGAGTTTAACTCAGTTCGAAACTCTTCTTTTTAGTTCTAAACCCTGCTTCAATTTCAAACTAGTTCGATTCAAAACTGGTTCGAATCAAGTTCAAACTCTTCTTTTCAGTTCGAAACCCTGCTTCAATTTCGAACCAGTTCAGTTCAAAATTGATTTGAACTCGAACTCAAACTGGATTTATATTCAGTTTGATTCGTTTGCAGCCATACATACGCCAACAATGAATTATGTCATACATAGAACTTAATTGTCAAATACAAATATATGATGCCCGAGAGGCCGAGACAAAATCACAGCTCTCATGAGCCAGATCTAGTTTTCTTACTAAAATAAAAAACAAAACAAAAAAATAGCTACTCTATATATCCTTCTCGGCTAAAACATTAGAATACATGGATTAATTAAGCAGACTTACTCAAGACTCCAAGCGGGGTCTCTTTACATTACTTTGATCAATCTTTTCCGCATTGTTTATCATTTCAATTCCATTTTCGATTTTATTTTCATCTGGTTGGCGCTGAAATGCCCATCCAGGAAAATCAGATTCTGAAAAGAGAGAGATCGGTGTGGTGAGCGACGCAAGGCTCTAGAATGCAAGTGGGACCTGTCACACCTCAAACTAGGAATACTAAATTACAGTGTGATCAATCTCATCTCGTGCTTAATTAATTATTAAGCAAGCAAAGTTAATGATAAATAAAATAATAAATCAAACAACAGAGGAAGCATAATAATATAAACTATCAAGCATTAGTCACATAGTATATAAATAAACATACATATCATACAATACGATCTGTTTCGGATCCAAAATAACTTCATCTAATGAAGGGAATACATGATCTATCGAGCCCGTATATATAACACAAGAAATACGGGACTCGTAAACCTAATCAAAAGCCCAACTCTAGCTAATCAAGCGGTGTGGCCATCGGGGACAGCTTCTGACAACTCCTGCTGAGGATCGCTAGATGTTGTACCTAAAACCCACGAAATAACTTGTGGGTGAGCGACAAATCACCCAGTATGTGACCCAGAATTATCCCCTCAGGGATCTACGGTCAAAACACTTTTATTTATAAATCGTGTTCAGTTTTGAATATAAATTTAAAATATGCACAAGTGTGAACCTATATCAATATCTAAGAATTTACAATACTTTTAATTTATACCATGATGCGGTTAATCTATTATGCCAACATGCAAAATAAACTCAAAGTCAAAATACAATATCGGATAGAAATCAAGTCAAAATCCAGTATTTCTAGCACTGTGTGCCCCAAATATAATAATAGTAATAATAATACGAATTAAGTAAATCACCCCGTGTCGTGCCAATAATATCAAAATAATAAAATAATATAATCCAAGGACTGTGATCAGAGTGCAATGATACACGTTGTCTAATGACATCGTGCATTACCCACAAGATTAGCATTACACTAGAACACTAGCCGATGGTTATACCTTTGCCAATAGGATCAAGTGATCCGTAGCGATATAATCCAAGTACTGTGATCAGAGAATAATGATACACGTTTCCTAATGGCATTGCGCATTGCCCATAAGATTAACATTACACTAGCATACTAGCAGATGGTTATATCAAAATCCGGTGTGTCATCTCGCCTAACGATTCATCACCCAAACATATAAAATAGGAGAAATCATACAATGCAAATTGTAAAATTGTTAATCTCTTCCCTCATGAGCAGGAGAGAACTCTACCGTCCAGCCAGACCAATAGGATCAGGGGCTCGCATCCGGCCCTGTGCATCAAGGCTCGAGTCCGGCCTTATGCACCGCACATCATTTTATAAGACCCGCATTGGGCCTTTGGAACTTCCGTTCTAGGCAAAGTAGCTCCTAATGTAAGGAAGGAATAAATCCCAAATTGTTCGTGCCACAGAACTCGAGATCGGAATTGCTCACATCAAATAAAAATGATATATAATTAAAGATTATACATATAATATAAATCTTAAAGCCATCCGAGAGTCAAGTGATGCTCGACTCAGTGGCAGTCGGGCCGTCCCATGCCAAGTGACACCAAGACGGAACGAAGTCACTCGGCTCTGCTCAGCTCTCACCAATGCATGCGTATGTACGTAAAATAATAATATATTGTCTTCTACGAGAAGAAGACAACTAATAACCTAATATTTTAATAATCTATATATAATATTATTTAATTATTCTACTTCTAAAATACAGTAAATTTGGATTTTTCATGGTTTATGCAATTCTACCTACAGTGCAGAAAGGGTAAACGTGCTCTACAGTTTTAATGCATCTACTTAAAAATAAAGTGCGGATGTCAGGTCCGATGGATCGAATGGTAAGAGTACGCCCACGAAAAAGATAATTCAGTTATCCCACACCTCTATGGCTGAAGACGCGGCGGCAATCCCTCAGCAAAATCAGCGGGATCCGCGTATGCTCCGAACTGCGTGTCAACCGGATCAGTCCACGGATCAAACTTGTATGGAATCTGTTGATATAAAATTACTTAATTTACACTAATTAAAATATACAGAAATGAATAAATAAATATGAATTTGAACTTGAACTTATCTATATATTTATATTTCTGCAGTACTTGGTATTGAAAGCCCTAAATTTATACATCTTTAATCTTTTAGTAAATTTATCGTAAAAAAATTTAAAATAGTGGAATGCTATATGCTTCTCTCCCTATAAAAATCATTTTGTCATTTGTTGATAAATTGAGTAGTTTTATTATATTTGTGGGAGAAACTTTTAATTGATTCAAAAATTTATTTTTATATTACGTTATTTAATATGTATGTGTGAATTTTCACTATATAAAACATGTTTTTTATTTTAATATTTATATCTCATAAATATATACATATAAAAAACAATTGAACCAGTTGATCCATTGGTCTGACCGGTGAACCATTAATCCGAAGCTTTACTGGGTTGACCTCCGGTCCAGTTATGATAACATTGTGCCAAAGCAAAAGTAATACTTGCTAAAAAATGGTTAAATTTCAAGACCCCTAAAACATATCATGTCATCGAATTCTAATCCTTAAAATCATTAGTTGTCCTCAAATTAACCATTAATTATCATCAAATATATTATATGGCTGAAATTTAGTCAAAAATTTACTAATAAATGACTACTGTGAGATTATCAAATTAATCATTTATTTATTTATGTTGAATTTTATTTAATAGTATATGTCGTAATTTAAAATTTAAATTTCTTCTTCAATACGTTTTTTTTTTGGGAGATGAAGCTCAAAAAATGAACTTTCAAGAGGGATCTCTCGATAGCCTAAAGGGCAACTCAAAATACAGAATCATCAGCAATTTGTAGTCAGAATAAATAAAAAATTAATAAAGAATTAAGAATATATTTTCTAATAATAAAAAATGTGAATATATTATCATACAAAATTTTGGAAATAGCTCCAATTGTTCAATTTTTGTATAAATTGTAAACATACAAATTTGAACTCTCGACGTGCAATGTTTCTCAGTAGATGATACTGAAATGAATTTAATACCAGTAACAGAAATAACAAGGTCATGCAATCAATGAAGAAATGTTATAAAACAAAAACCAGGGGATTCCAAGTACATATAACCTGCTTTAATTTAGATATCACTACATATATTGCCAATTCCTCTAAAAAATATAAACTAAACTCTATATACTACTACATTGTACATATGTTGCCAGTTCCTCTAAAATAGATTTAGATATTGCCTTCTACACTAAAATATATATGTACACAGGCTATACTACATGCCTCATTGCCTCAACTCTTTCAATTATGCACAATTATCCCAATAAATAACAAAATTATAATATGCTTTTTTTCAATTTTCTTTCCCATTTTGCATTGTAATTTCAAACTTTTTTTTAGCTTTCGATATCATGCCTGTTAGTCGATGCATCGGCTTGTGACTTTCTCGATCCACCGGTCACCGATTCATCCTTGGTATCCACAAATGAAAGAAACGCCTGAAGGCTGCGCTTCGGTGTACCGAGGCTTGAGCTTGCTGACCTGGATGAGTCCGGTTCGTTCTCTTGTGCATGTTTGCAGAATTGTAGCAATAAAGTGATAAAATATATTGCCAGAGCAATTAAACATGCAATGCCACAGATTAGAAAGAGTCCAGAGAAGCTGTTGAATTCGAGTCGGTTCGCTTCGAGCAGGTCGATTTGGGTACTGCATGGGGGTCGAGTGAGCCACTTGTTGTGGATCCTTTGGAGGTCCCCATTATCTGATAGTTTCAGAATTGCTGTTGAAAGGTCTACTGCTAGCTCAGAATCTCGCGGGAAAGCCTAAAATATTTACAGACCAAATTATGTGAGTTAAAAGAAGATAAAGTATCAATTAGAGATCAATGTAATAGTATTAATTAGCAAATATAGCTGTAGCCTTTAATATTATCAATTAGCAAATCATGTAAAGGGGAAATATTTTACTTATAAGTAGTTCTTTTCCCTCAAAATTCAACATGATACCAGAGTTTCTTTTAAATTCTCAAATAAATCCCCTCGCACATCAAAATTGCAGAAAGACTCTTATGCTGGAATTTTCAAAAAGCCCCTCTACTTTAAGGAATTCAAAAGTAAACCCTGCTGTAACTTCCTATCCAACATTTGCTGTTAACTGAGGTATAGAGAGAAGATGAAAAACAATCCAAGATTGCCCAAGTTAGACTGGTTTGCATCAGAAAGTAACTGAAGGGGTCAATCTTTAATTCTACGATAATAGGGCGTAACTCATATTGCCCATCAGGTTAAGTTTTGAAACTTACTGTGAACTGAACATTGGAATCAACAAAAGAGGAAAAGGAAAGAAAGAAACTTATAGTAGCTTTAAGGAACCTAATAACAAAAATGAAGTGCTGATAGTGACCGAGTCCGTATCCTATGAGATATCTCAAATTTTCAGTGACCAAGGGGAGGCAGAAGAAGAAAAAAAAACAAAAGCATAGCTGAGATTCAAAAAGATCTGACAAAACTGTGAAGTAGAAAAGTTAAAGAAGGGACAGAAAAGGTATACAATCTTCAAAGATCACCTGTCAGTTTAAAAAGGCATGGTGAGTCAAAGGCTCAAGGTATAAAGCTACAGTTGAGTGAGGCTATGGCACTGTGCACAGCACACATTGGTCATACTATGAATCAATATCGTTGTTTATGAAGTTTAAATAGTCAATCTGAACCGTTCAACATGATCACCATATGAAAAATGTATTTGTAGATCAAATTTTACATTTTTTAGAATTTTCTTACTTTCTTTTACTATTTTTTTCATATTTCTTTTGATCAAGAGATTTTCTAACTATCTAAACAAATAGTAAAAAGATTCTAAAAAATGTAAAATTTAGTAGTGTAGCCTCGCTCGCCACAGTTTGACAACTCCTATTTAGATACTGGTTCAAACTTAAGAAAAATTGATTTATGTAAAAAAGAAACATACAAACCCCCAGCCGCTTTTGAGAATTCAGACCCTACAACCGTATAGTTGCACTGTTTTGACAGGAAAAGGTCGATGTATGGCCGTTCGTCAATAATAGCTGCAACTCCACCATGATGTGGGCCCAGCTCAAGAGCTTTTGTGTAAGCTTCTTTTGTACCCAATGGCTTCAGTCTCGATCGCGAAAATCCTAACTCCTCTACGAGATAGTTTTCCGTAAATGATCCGACCTGTTATGTAAAGAGAATATTAAATTTTCAGATGTGGATTTTATGCAAATATATTCTTCATCGGTTGCAGGCTCACTAGCAAGTAGACAATTGACTGTGACTAGGTTAGCATTTATCTGATCTAATACTTGAGTTCAATCTAGATTAACACATAATTTGAATGTTTTTCTGGATAGGTAAATACATCATCATGTCTAGGTCAACAGTTCATATATATGGTATGTGAACCCTAAAATATACCAAAGTTGTCACTTGTCTTGAGAAAGGCCAACAACAGCATGCAATCCTCTTATTACTTCGGCATCAATGGTAGGATATTTGCAGGGATATTTAGTACTTTGATTTCTTATTCAAGTTTAAATTACGCATATATGTAATCTAATTTCTATATTGTTCATCACCTGGAACCCGATTGGGTCATCAGTCCTTAAAAGGTCATCAATTCCATGTATTGGGGTTGAGATCTGTTGGACAGTCAAGATCGAGGTTAAGCTCGCAGTATAACTGGATTGGATTATAAGCACCACAAATAACCACATTACGAGCACAACACGTCCAAATGTGCTTATGGTTTTTTCTTCTGCAAAAAAATAAAACAAAAATAAAGTAAAATAACAGATGGACTTGTTACCAGCATGAGGGTATTAATTAATTAGACTAACTGGGGAAGTCTATTGAAGTGAGGCAAGAGAGTTCACTTACTGTGGGTGAAAAACAGAGTGGGGAAACTGAACCTACACCAGGGTATAAAAAAAAAAATCAGATCACAGTATTAATATGCTAATTAGATCAAAGTCATCATTGTTTACCCTTGTTAAAGAACATCAATAGCACAGTTCAGGTTGAATGTGTTTTGCAACATTTATCAATGTTAAGTTCATCCCAGCTAAGGCTTATTATATCAAGAAGTGAGATTAATTGCAGAAAGATGCAAACAAGTGATAAAAGTGTTATATACTATTTCGAGTAGAAATAGGGTGTTTGTAAGCTCACCAAGTCCTTAATAAGCTTAACATCAAAACCTATCGGATTGACTTTAAATGACAAACCCAAGCCATTGAAACTAATCTACTTCACGGGTGATGTATTTACATACAAAATTTATAAATTTTCAAATTAATTGAGTATAAAGTCCACTGGTAAAAAAAAAATTAAAAATGAACGCATTAAAATTAACTTATAAATCTTATTTGTTTAACCACTTGACTTTATACTAAATTAAGTCTGAAATTTATAAATTTGATATGTAAATGCATCACTCGTGAAGTAGATTGATTTCAACAATTTGTATTCATTGTTTGAAGTCATTCCAATAGGTTTTGGAGTTACGCTCACCAAAAACTTGGTAAGCTTAAGAGCAACCTAGTTCTACTCTACTCTTTTTCTAAAAAAAAAAAATGAGATGGAGTTAGAATTTCACCAAAAGGCAGTGATGAGCTGCTTTTTTGGGGGGCCTCGGAAATCATCATTGATCCGGTGCTCCAAAATCCACACAACCACACCAACAAAGAGAAAAAATACCCCTGTGATGCCCCACATTGTCAATGTGAGGGGTTGCAAGAAAGCCCATGCATCTGATTTATCTCTCTTCATTGACACCAACACCACCAGCCCCGACTCGGTGAATGGTTGAGTGAAATCAGCAACTCGAGTTCGATTTGTAAGGATTGTGATGTCGCCTACAGCGCCATCAAGTTCCTACAAAAAAAAATGTTGGACTTCCAAAACTTAAAAGAAGGGCGAATTTCATGTATACCCCTCAAAAACTTTGAAATTACATATCCCCGCTAAAATTAATAATATCATATTTACCCTTCTAAATTTAAAAAATTCACAAATATACCCATTTTATTGTCTTCTTTATTAAAACTCATTTCAAATTCATAAAGTACTCATTTTTATGTAGCAAGTTTCAGAAAATGCTCATCTTCTAATTGGTCGGTTATCAAGGGCAAACTGGTAATTTCGCATGCCTACACAAGCATATACCTAAATGTCAACAGGTTTTGGTACTATTGAAGATGGCAAGCAAACAGAGGATATCTTTTCATGGGTTAACTTATGCTAATTACCAACAGTTAAACCATGTTATGCTCGTAAAACCTTTTTTTTTTTTGTGGAAGTAAAGATGATATAATAAGTCCTAGCCCAAAAATAGATGCTCACATTTGAGACAACTGCCTGCACAAGCCCGTTGTAGCTTGGGTTCTCTTTGCCATTTCCGAAAGGTATAAATGTGTAAGTTACAGGATATGGCAACAAGTTCACAGCTGCAACAAACACATCAATGCAATACCCGGTAACCGTACCAGTACTCCGTACCACTGTCACAAACTCCCGGAATTTAACACGGTCAGGAACTCCAATTCGTAATTGCTTGCCATTGTTACCAAAGACCCAACCACGTGGTATTTTTATATCCCCACCCGGCCAAATTACAGGTTGTAACTGTTGATTTGACCAGGTTTCATTAGGCGGCTTAGTATAAAGTGTCTCAGGAGAAACAACTGATAGACCCGAATAGTTCGACCAGAACCCAATAACCCGAAACCCTGTTCCAAATATGTTTAGTATATCATAAGCTGGTTTGATTAGATGTCTCTCGCCATTAAATTGGACTGGTCCAGTTACTCCTGTAAAGGAGATATTTTGGATATTATCAAGTAATATTTGACCCCCATCAAATGCACTCATGGCGTCTAGGTGTAAAGATCCATTTTTAGACTCTGATATTTGCAATCTTGGGTCAGCAGAAATGGAAATATTTCCACCATTAATGAAATATGCATTTAATGCATGTGCAATTAACCAAACTGTATCATATGCATACAATCCATATGTATTAAGTCTTGTAGTCTCGCCAATTTTCTCTCTCTCAACTAATTTGCCCCAGTTTGAGATTAACGCACGTTTATGTTTTGAATCCGGAGTGTGCTGGCGCAATGCAACAACCCCTTGAATCAGATCCATAAAGCCTTCATCAGCATGCGGTGCTGAATCCAGGTACGAACTCAACCAATCAGTTACAATCCATACATACCCTTGTGACATCATGCCGAGATACTTGGCAACAGAGAAAACCAACAAGCCGGAACTCAGATCTGCATGTAAAACTATAACCCGCGATTCCATTAAGGCCAACCTGACAAGCAAGTCAGTTATGTCGCTCCTATCAGTGCCGACTCGTATACCGGCTTTTTCAATAATCTTTAACCGTCTCTCGGCAAGCTTGTCGGCCAAGGCAGCAATGCCATTTCTTCCGAAATCATCATCTAAATAAATAGCAATGACTTGTTTCCATTGGTAATAGTCAATCAAGTTAGCAATTGCTGTCATTTGAAAGAGATCGCTTTGGGTTGTTTGAATCAAAAAGGGGTACTCAAGAGAAGAGAGTGTGGGGTCTGTGGCTGCATAGGAGAGGAGTGGGACCTTCAGCTCATTTGCCAAGTGAGTAATAACATGTGCAATAACCGAGGACTGTGGGCCCACTATTGCCACTACATCTTTCTCCATGAATTGCAGTGCTGGGAAGCAAAAAGGATAAATTTTCAAATAATCGTGCTATAATTTGAAATTTTTCTCTGCTATACAGGTACCTGTCTGTATGAATTACTGGTACCGACTTGGTTATTGATAAATTGAACAAAGTATTATAATATTACCCAGCAATGGGACCAATAACAAATTACCACTACCGCTAAATGGTAAATTAAGGTACCGACTTTATAAAAAGCCTTAACCTTGGATTTTGCATTGTAAGGTACATATCGTTACAGCAATGGTAGTTTTTTTTAGACTTATCCTTAGCTGAATAGGGGCTCTCCGATGCCTGGTAGAGCCGTTCGATCTGCGTCAAGATGTGCCCCGATAGCATTATGATTCGTGTGATCAAATGTGCACCAATCTTGATGCCGATAAAACAGCTCTACCTATCCTTAGGTTTTAATATAAGCTTCAACTTGGTCTTAGCCTACAAGGTATGTACCAGTATTGTACCGATTGGTACAATAATAAAAGAGGCTAGAGAAGGTTATATGTACCTTGTATAATGCCATCAAAAGCATTGCATTTTGTGTCTTGCATCTCAACAACCAGCTTGGTGCCATTTAGGACAGTAGGATCATTATTTACATCATTTACAGCGGCTGAAATTGCAACCTTGGCAACTCGGCCGATTGTCGAATTGAATGTGAAGAGAGCTCCTATATTCACTACCTTTGGTTTTGTGGTAGAATTGGTACTTAACCCAGTAGACATAAGGCAACAAAATATGCCTAAAGAGAGAAGAGATTTGAGCCCTGGAACTAGCATTTTCATTACTGATTTGTTCTTAAGGTGAAGTTTTAATAGGTTTTTGGGTAACTTCAGAAAATAAATGGGTTTGTCACAGAAGGATTTCTCAACTCGAGAATAAAACATAGAAAAAGGAAGCTGTTTGAAATGCCTGAAAGTAGAAAAGACATGCAAATGTTTGAGTTTAAGATAGTATGGAAAAAGATTTAGAAAGTATGAATTGCAAACAGAAATTTCAGTTTAGTACAATTGTGGGGAGGGCATTTAAGAGGAAAGGACAAAAACCCATTTTATAGTTTTGCCAAAATTAGAGAAGAGATAGCTGAAACCAACAAAAAAAGGAAGGAAATTCGAAAGAAGAAGTGATTTGATTCAAACTTGAGAACCCAGAAGAGAAACAGTTTGTGGAATTTTATATTATTACAAGTGGAATGGGGCTCACGACGAACTCAAGGTTAAATAAATAATAGCCGATGGTGACATTAACCAAATCAATAATTTCGAGAGCTCTCTATTTCCTTCCCATTAATTTAAATCAGTAAATCAGGAGGGAAAGGACTTCTTCTCTATTGGTCAGAGTTTAGAAATTGAGCACTTGGGGGCCCATTCATCAGTGAATCATAGCAGCGATTATAGCACGCAAGTAGAACAGTGAATCGAATCGGACTTTGGTGAAACATCAAAGAATATGATGTTTGTTTTCCATTTGAATTGAATTGCGGTTATGAACTTATGATGACTTCATGAGCTCCTTTCTTTCAATCAATTAAAACCATGTACAAAGTGTAATAATTCAGATCGCATTCAGTGGGACCTGCCGACCTCATGGAATTGGAGTGCGTTTCCTCTGAGATATCTCCTATTTGGAGGTAGCCCAGGGGCAGTATTATTTTAGCTTCGAGATTCGTGCAGAACGTATTTGAACAGTTCAGATTTTCCAAAAAGTCACGCAAAATATGAGATATCTCAGAGGATAATTCATGGAATTGTGGAGTTCAGATCCAGTGTTGTACCCTACCGTATAAAATGAGACCTTTTTTTTTTTTTTGAAAAATTTGGCTGTAGCAGCTAAGAAAATATAAAATGAGACTTGTATCATCTTTTTTTAACTTACACGAATTTTAAAGCAAATCTCCTATAATTTAAATAGATACCAAATTTATTTTGACTCGAGTGAAAGCTAATTCTACTAAGTGTGGTATCTCAACTATGGTGTTAGTCTATGTACGTTTGGATGCACTAGAGAATAGCTAGAATAGCTACTGTTGAGAATAGTAGGAGTAGGTTAAGAATAGCTACTATTTAAGAATAGCGCTAACTCAAAGTTATTCGAAATGTTGTTTGGATTGAATATTTAGAATAGCGAGAACAGCGATTGAACATTTGAGAGAGTACGTTTGCTATTTAGAATAGCGAGAATAGCGAGAACAGCGAGTACAACACTATTCTCGTTGTTCCTGAGTATGTTTGGATGGATCAGAACAGCACTATTCTCGCTGTTCTCGCTGTTCTCGCTACATCCAAACATACCAATTTTAGTTAACTCAAATATTGCTAATATATACTCTCTCTTTTCTGTATATGCAAACCTGCATATTTGTACTATATTGTTGTTTGAATAAAAGTCTATGGACAGCTTTGTCAAAAAAAAAAAAAAAAAAAACTGTGTATAATCTTCTATTCTGGACATAGAAGATCCGCTCACCTGAGCGATTCTTCTTTAATTAATACTAGAATCCGACAACAAGAAACATTTGAAATCCAACTATATATGGGAATCGAGAAGCAACGAATTTTAAAATGTGGCTTAAACGCTAAGATCGTTGCAGATATTACGAATGAATACTTCCAAGGGAGGAAGAATAATTATTGCAAACCAATATCACAAAAAAGCATGTGATAAAAAAAAGAGTCAACACAAATTCGATTAACCAATAGAATGGCCTCATCACCCAAGTTTGTCAGCTACCAAAGAATAAGCCTATGGCACTAATAATTAACTAGAATATAATAAAAATAAATAACTAAATAAGTGTGATTTTTTGCTGGATCAAGCAAACAAGAATGCCAGGATCGATTCTGCTGCTCTTCAAATAGGAGAGCAAAATTATGTTATTCAAATTCTAATTATTGATTTTTTTCATGCACAAATCTCAACATAGATAAACAGTTCGATTTTGAATAACAGGGTCCTGCTCTCCTATTTGGAGAGCAGTGGAGTTAGTTCCAGAATGCCAATGAATCCCTTAAGATTCATTTTGATAACACGGTTATGAGTAGATCTATTAAAACATAGTATCATTTAAAATAAACACATAAAATAAATAATATTTTCGTTACATCCGAACCGTACAGAGCTCAACTCAGAATCTAATCATCTATACTCCATACAATTAAGTCTCTAAATTTTTCATCTATTAGAAATATTAAAAAAAATTCATTAGGTGATAGGATGCATCACGATATTGCATGGTCCCATTACGATATATCATGACATGTCATGTGATATATACGCACTCGAGTGAGAGAGAGGTCGAGGAGAAAGGAGTTCGATTGTAAGCGGAGCTCATCCAATCCCCCGTTTAAAATATAGGAGTCTTTAATATTAGTGCGGATCTAATTTGCTTGAATTTTTTCACTCAAAAAATTTGCTTGAATTTTAAAACTACTAGGACGGTCCAGGTGTATTAACTCAAGAGATTCATTTTTTTTGAGATAGAAACGAGGGTCAAGCCCTCCTTTCATTTTTAAGTTAATGCAGAGGATACGAATTAAGGAGAAAGCATATTCCCATTGTCTTACCTGGAGCGGACCCACTCATACATAGCTTTCCATTCATTTGACTTTATGGACCTCCCTATTTACGATATTTTATCATTGCATTAAATATCACCAACCAAATTCTCAGGCGGGTCGGATTGGAATCTCTTTAAAATAATCCAAAATTTGGATTTTGGATATATTCCGTATCAATTCCATCAACGTAGAAATTGACACAGTTCCTTTAAAACTGGTTGGACGGTTACGAACTCAGATCTAGTGCGGTTGCAGTACCTTACGGTGTAGAATGAGATCTACATCGTCCATTTTAATCAAGGCATCAAGCATGAATCTTATAACGAAATTTCTATAATATATAAATAGATCCCAAAATAATTTTGATTGGGCTGAAAACTATTCTAAGCGGTAGGATACCCAGAGAATAATATCTCAGTATACCAGTAACAGTCAATTTTTGTTTTGTTTCAGGTTGTTGGTTTCAATCAATTTCAGAAACAACTAGCAGACAACATAGGTTTGTCTAACCTGCTGCGCTTCCACCATTCCGATATTTCCAACTACTCTCTCAACATAATATTTTTCCTTTTTCTTTATATGAAAAAGTACAGTACAACTTAATTGTCAAATACAAATATATAATGCCCGAGAGGCCGAGACAAAATCACACCTCTCATGAGCCAGATCTAATTTTCTTAATAAAATAAAAAACAAATAAATAGCTACTCTATATATCCTTCTCGGCTAAAACATTAGAATACATGGATTAATTAAGCAGACTTACTCAAAACTCCAAGCGGGGTCTCTTTACATTACTTTGATCAATCTCTGCCGCATTGTTTATCATTTCAATTCCATTTTCGATTTTATTTTCATCTGGTTGGCTCTGAAATGCCCATCCAGGAAAATCTGATTCTGAAAAGGAGAGAGATCGGTGTGCTTCTGTAGAATGCAAGTGGGACCTGCTTTATCCTTCTCCTTATCTGAAATATAATAAAAGTTAGTTCAAATACCATCTAATTTCATTTTTCCTTTCCTTTTTCAGGTGTCACATGTACCAAAGTTTAAAGAGTGAGGCTATGGTACTATGCATAGCACATATTAGTTCGTACTATGGATCAATATCTTTGATTTCAAAGTTCGAACAGTCAGTCCGAACCATTCCACATGATTTCCATATGAAAATGTAGTTACAGACAGAATTTCACATTTTTAGATTTTTTTTTTTTAGATATGTAGAAAACCACTACTTTTTTAGAATTCAAGTGATTTTCAACCTATCTAAAAAAACAGTAAAATTTAATCTCCAAGTACATTATGAACAGTTCGGATCAGCTGTTAAGACTTAAAAATGGAGAAATTGATCCATAGTTTGGACCAACATGCGCTATGCATAGTACCATAGCCTCACTAAAGTTTAAATGCATGATATGTAGGTTAATATAATACCTCGTCTCTAAACACAGTAGCATAGGAGCCGGAACTAAAATCTGAAGCTTTCATTTCTGTAGTCTTGGCTTTCACAGTTAAATCATTCTCAAGCGAAGCAACAAATCTGAGAAAATTATCAAATCAGAAAGACGACAAAGGATAATAAAAATAATAATAGCTTTGACAAAGCAAAATGGTGTTACCGAGACACTGCTGGAGAATAATGGTGTCGGAGAGAATCAATTTCCCATAGAGAGCTTCCTGCCAAATTAATACACCAAATGTCATTTATGTTGATACAAGACGAGTCGAATTCGAGATGTTGGGTGCAAAAACAGAATTCTAATATCTAAGTTTACGGATGACCTTTATGTTGATGCATAGCACAGATTAGTCCGTACTATGGATCAATATCTGAGTTTTGAAAGTTCAAACAGTTGATCCGAACTGGTCATCTCTATATAAAAATGTACTTTTATACAAAATCACGACTATGGATCAATATCTGAGTTTTGAAAGTGCAAACTAACTTTTACATATTTTAGAACTTTTTACTATTTTTTTCAGATAGGTAGAAAATCACGACTATTGAATGGTCTAGAATCTTTAGATCAAGTGATTGTCTACCTATGTATAAAATAAAAAAATTGTAAAAAATGTAAAATGTGATCTACAAATACATTTTCATTTGGAGATCATGTTGAACGGTTCCGATGAACTTTATGTACTTTGAAAATGTAACTATTAATCCATAGTACGGGCCAATATGCCTCACTCAAGGAAGAGAAACAAATATCCCAGAAAGGCAATAGAAGACTTACGCATGGCATTAGACTTGACAGGATCTGTTTCGTCATTGTTGAATGGGTCAATGCCAGGCCTTTTCTTATGCTTTCTGGGTTTACAGTCGGTCTCCTTCGCATCATCAATAGATTCATTTACTTCACCAGAATCAGCATCTTTCTTCTCTTCCTCGGTCTCCTGGAATATAAATAGTAAGCTATTAAACCATAATTCTCAGATATAAAATTCAAGGAATAACTCACTATACACAAACTACTCATGGTAAAGATCATGATTGGTTAACAACTTGAAGGTATAAAAAGTTGAAGGGGGCTATGAGCCTACGATGCTTTGGGAAGTAAAGCCCCTATTTTACTTCAAGCCCATATCTTAGTTTTCAAAGTTCAAATAGTCGATCTGAATTGTCCAACATAATCTCCATATTAAAATGTGCTCGGAGACCAAATTTTACTTTTTTTTGGAAAAGAATTGCTATTTTTAGAATTTTTGAAAATCACTGTAACCATAAAAAAACAGTGATTTTCAAAAATACTAAAACAATAGTAAACAATTTCCAAAAAAATATAAAATCTGGTCTCCCCGAGCACATTTTAATATGGAGATCATGTCGAACGGTTCGGAAGTTTAAAATTGCACAATATGGACGGGAAGTAAAACATGGACTTTACTTCCCAAAGCACAGTAGCCCACCTCTAGAAACTTTGGATTATTGTTTATTGCCAGTAAAATTACATATGGAGAAAACACAAGAACTGGGCAAGGCTGCAATCTGGTAAAGTGACTCATACTGATGCAAAGTTGAAGTAAAAAGGGGGAGTAATATGTGAAAAATCAGGACAATAATTTATTTCCATCTCATTAGCATTGGGTTTAATTGAGGCTTTATAAATGCAATCAACAGACAATAATTTAGTTAAGGTTTTATTACTACGGTGTCTGTGTCCATGTAAGTATGAGAGAATAGATAGATATATAGATAGTGAGAGAGAGAGAGAGACCCAGTGAACAAGGAAATTTATCGAGGGATGCCGACGTAAGAGATTATGAGTCAGTGCAATAATGATAAGTGCTCCAGATGGCGGTACAGAGAGTGCTAATCTACTCAACTTCTTTGCAAATGACGCTGCTAGATATGCCGGCAGATACGATGATTTTAAGCATGAATCAAGTAGCTGAAAAGAACATAAAATATTCTCACATTAGCATTGATTGCCATACTACATTACAGTAATGTGAGGGCGATGGATGCATGATTTGGTTCATCAATTTATCAAAATTTATTCAAGTTTTCAATATAAAAGGTCCAGATTTCGGTCCAGATTTCACACAAGATATCCACATGCCTCCATTTTCATGCCTTCCCACTTTTAAATTATTTATAACAAAAATTCTAAAACTCAAATAAGGAAATAAAACCATTAGATGTGATATGTATTGGTTTCTCTTCACGCACATAAAAACTATAACTTTTCAAAAAAATTATATATATGAATTAATACTTGTAAAATCGACGTCAGGAATTATCACATCAATGCATTTTTGTAAGCTTTTGATGCCAATAAAATTATCAAAATAAAGTCGAAATGTCGTTGTCATCTTTTGTGCGCATAGAGCAAATGATACAGATCATATCTAACAATTTTATTCTGATATTTGAGTTTCAAATTGAGCTATTAAAGTTTTAAAAATGACAGCAATAGTGGAGGCACCAAAAATGGAGGCATTTAAACCCAACTCTTTATTCAAAAAGGTTCAAATTTCAAATGCTAAGATCTTATAATATCAAGTTCCCGTATCCAAATTGCACCAGAAATGTCACAATCAATCAATAGCTATTTCTTCTAGCACTAATACTACTTACTTGAAAGAAGACAGCACGATGCTTGGCCAAAAAAACAGATGGTGTCAGTAAAGCATAAAGCTTTTCATAAAACTTGGGATACTCCAAACCATGTTGTGTCATGAGAATAAAGAGGCCACTAAGTGCCATCACACTAATCACTCCGCCAATATCATATGATCTGGTTAAGAAGTCACTTTAATTAAACACAACAATGTCAGTGTAAAATAGAGAAAATTAAGTAACTGGTAAGAAAAAAATAAAAGAGAAAGATGTCTAACCATAAAATAGCAGGATTTGACATGAATGGAATCACGTTTTGATAAAGTGTTGCAAGGACCTGAGTGTTAAGTTGATGCATATCAGTCATGTTACAAAAGTTAACTAGAAAATAATACAATAGGGTTCCTTTCCGCAAAACGCTCCCGAAGTTCACTATATTTGCAAATAAGACCCCCCCCCCACCACAACAAAACAACAAATTTTAATTTTTGAGGATTTTGTGATAAAAGCCAAAAGTGCCACTTTGCTTTTCTTATTAACTGAATTGACCTGATAAAACCAATTCATGTTACTACAAATTTAGAACCCATTTAATAGGGTACACCTTCAACATTCTGAGCATAAAATGGTTGGGTATTGTGCAAATATTAAAAATATTTAGGACAATTGTTGCAAATAAAAAATATATATATCTCATATGAAGGATAAAGTGATACCTCCTTGTACAAGTCAAGTGGAAGTGGTACTTTGAGGAAAGATAGCCAGGCTTTTGTGAATTTTAACTTTAGTTTTTTTGTGATGACACTTGTAGAAGAAGGCTGTCAATGGAGAATTTTTTAGTATTAACTTATTATAAACCACAAACAAAAAATAAAGCTTTTCATGAATAGAAACTAAACCTTGGTAGACGTCTTTGTCTCCTTTGAAGAAATTCCTGAAACCAGCAAAGAATCATTTATTAAGAATAGACCGTGTTAGAGTTGCTTTAGGTTAGAAATCATATTATTCATCTGAAATGATTTATACAAAATAATTTACTAAATATCGATAAAATAAAATCACCGTTTTCGCTCCACATCTCATAGTTAGGTTCAGGGCCAAGATCTAGAGGAGGTAAACTAGACAAAACACTGTATGCATTGCGAATGGCAATTTCATTTCTGTAGGACAAACAAAAAAGAGAGGTAAATTATCCAATTAAAAAGATCATTTAAATAGAAAAAACCTCAATAAAAAAAAATGTACACCTGAATTTCAACTGTTCTTCGCTGTCTGAAGTCGGCATTTTAGTCTCTGTGTTAAAGAAGAACAAAAACAATCAGTACATGCAAATAAGAACAGGAAGGTAAATAGTATTTAACCAGAATAGATAGCAAATCACCTGTTTCTTTTGTGTCAATAGACTTCACAATTTTCTCCATGCTTGTATAGGTGAAATAACTACAAAAGATATTTATTACATAAAAAAAACAGTTAGAATAAAATACACCATAAACTTATGTGGTTTACCCAAACAATACTTATATTGAACTAACATTTTGTAAGGAAACAAAAAAGAACTACGATAGATGTGCTACATTTTAGTATATAACCCTTTTTTCTATTAACATTCTGTATAATATTTTCCCTTACAATTGCTTTATAAGTCTACTCCTGCAATTAGCTTCAAAAGAGTTTAATGCTTTATAAAAAGTTGCACGAATTGATAAATAGCAATCATATCACATCGAGAACAGATTACAACTTACCGAACATCAGCATACTTGAAAAATTTGGACTGAAGCAAATTCAGTAAGTCGTCTATGGGAGATGCAGAATGGATCTGCAATGAACAGCCTTCAATGATTAGCAAAATTCATCCTAGTATCTAACATGTTAGTATCCTCTACAGTACCCTACCATGTAGAATAACTCATAGCCGAGCCAAAATCATTCAGTGCCAGTTTGGGTTATAGGGGTCCACTTTAAGATTTGTGCCATGTTAAAACGGACGGTGCAGACCTCATTCTACATGGTAGGGCACCGCACTGGATCTGAATCCAGTATCTACCTAGACTACCAGGACCTTAGTAGTGCCTCGGCTTAATCAGAACCTTTACTGACATGGATTAAGCTAGTTACTACTTACAACTTAAATTACTAACCATAGAAGAAATGCATACCCAAACTACATAAAAGCTTCATCTTACAAGCGGGAAATTTCATGTATACCTCTTAAAAACTATGAATTTACATATTTTCCAATCCAAATTCTATCATTACATGTTTACCATCCTAAATTCTAATAACTCACATATTTAACCAACATAATTTAAATATATATATCAAATATACCCAAAGCTCAATTTAATTACATATTTGGAGGGGGGGATACGTATTTCATAGTTTTTGTGTGGTATATATAAAATTAAACTTAAAAGAAATCATCACATGAGAGCGGGGGGGGGTTTGCGTTGCTGTTTATGCTGAGGAATTGTGGGATACGAGTGTAATGGGACTTTGATTTACCAATAAAATTATTGGCAGCTCCTGTCAACATTTTGAAAAAAAAAAAACAGAGAGAGAGACTTGCAATGCTTTTTATGAGGTTCTGATAAAAGTCGAACTGAAAACTTCCATTCTTCCCTAGCTTGATAATATCCATAAACGTATCCAAAACAACTTCCTAAAAATCAAAAGATTAAACAATTATTATAATTTCATCAATTCTTCTATATATATCAACCGAGTTAATGAAAAAGTTTTCACATTGAGTGCATCATCGGTCTCAGATGACACTGCCACCTCAACAAGTGACCTCATAAACTCATTAAATCGCTCCTTTAGCCATGATTTAAACACAGTTTCCGGATCCTGGTCGTCTCCAGTTGATTTCATCTCTGAGAGAAGCGGCACAAAGAACGACTGGATAGATATCATCGCCTCCACAGCGAATTCACGGGAGTGCGGTGAGGGTGAGACGAAGGAGAGGAGCACGGGGAGATTGTTGAGGTGGACCCGGGAGGAGAGGAGATCATTTCCCAACTTCCTTACTTCGTCTAGCGTCACCGCTTTATTATTTTTTTCTTTTACATCTCGTTTTTTAGGGGATTTTGTGGAGGATTTTTCCTTTCTCGGTTTCTTTGAGGGAAGAGTAGCCATGGTCGGGACTCGGGAGAGACGGATAGTGGCGGCGTAGCGGGAAGAGAAGAAGGGTTCTATTGAGGTTTTGTTTTAGAGATTTTAACAGATTTGTTTTGGCTTCATGCAGTGAATCGAGTATAGAATCAAAAGAGCTCTGCATTCGATTCGTGCACTGCATGAAGTCAAAACTACTATGTTAAAATGGAGTGCGTGTCCTCGGAGATATCTCAACTTTTGCGTGACCGACGTGTCCGGTGCCTATTCGGGGGTGATGTAGGGGTCAGTATTATGTGTGCTTTGAGATTTGTGTAGAACGTATTTAAACTGTTGAAATTTTCTATAAAGTCACGCAAAGTTTGAGATATCTCAGAGGATACGAATTCGTTAAAATGTGTATCGAGGTTTTGTTTCAGACTTTCAGCTCCGATGTGCATCGGACCAAAACCTTCCAATGTAGTTTATATCCATCCGATGTGTTGTGCAAACATTTTAAGATTAATGTTCACTAAAATCCACACGAACTTAAAAAGGATCGGACGGTTATGATCGGGTGTCGTACCGAATTTAGTCCGATTCCAATCGAACCGTCCTCCACTCCTGCAGGGGACTGGATTTGGGCCGAGTTTTCAAATACGGGCTTCAAAATAGATCAAAAACTAAAAACTTCATTTTGGGGGCAGTGTTTTATTTTTTCTTACAAAAAACCGCTGTTTTGGTGCCGATTTTTTTATTTATATCCAAAAAATAAATTGAATTTTAAAAACTAACTGAACTGGTTGTCAAATTTTAAATCTACCCAAACCGGTTAACCGTTAACCGGACAAAATTTCCGGTTAACGGTTAACCGGACCATTTCAAAGGATCCGGTTAGCCATTTAGCGGAAAGACGGGTTCGATTAACCGTGAACCGGACAGAGTTGGTTCGGTTAGCCATTTAGCGGAAAGACAGGTCCGGTACACGGTTAACCGGACAGGCCTTTTTTTTTTTTTAACACGTGGGGGTCATGCTACGGGGTGTCGACACGTGGCTAACCGAACACTGTACACCCGTGGAGCTGCTGAAATTGTGTTCGAATTTGAGTGAGAGTTTGCCATTTCCCTTTTGTGCTTGTGTGCGGGAAGAAGAGAAGAGAAGAGGAAGCTTTCAGAGAGTAATCAGGTTTTTTTTTTTTTTAATATTAAAATAGTTTATGATATTAATTAGAATAGTTTAGAATATTGATTAGATTGTTTAGAATCATGGAATATTGTTTGGATTGTTTAGATTGTTTAGAATTATTTGGAATATTGTTTGGATTGTTTAGATTGTTTAGAATTATTTAAAATATTGTTTCGATTGTTTGGAATTATTTGGAATATTGTTTAAGATTATTTGAAATATTGTTTAAGATTGTTTGAAAAATTATTTGGAATATATTTCAAATATTTATTTGAAAAATTATTAGAATAATTATTTGAAATATTATTTGGAAATAACAAAAATGCATGTCTCTGTACCGAAAAGTGAAATTGAAACTGTTCTAATAATTATTTGGAATATTATTTGAAATTTATTTGGAATATTTATTTTGAATATTATTTGGAATATTGTTTGGAATATTGAAAGATTGTTTAGAATTTGTTTGAAATATTATTTGGAATATTGTTTTGATTATTTTGAAATGGTTTAGTTCTGTTTAGAAAAATTTAAAATAGTAGCCTGAATAATTTAGAAAGTTGCAAAATAGTGTAGAATAATTTAGAAAAGTTCCAAAATAGTGTAGAATAATTTAGGAAGTTCCAAAATAGTGTAGATTAATTTAGAAAATTTTAAAGTGGTGCCCGAATAATTTAGAAACTTCCAAAATAGTGTAGAATAATTTAGAAAAGTTCCAAAATAGTTTAGAGTAATTTGTAAAATACCAAAATGGTGAAAATTAATTTAGAAAGTTCCAAAATAGAGTAATTTGTAAAATTCCAAAATGGTGAAAAATAATTTAGAAAGTTCAAAATAGTTTAGAATAATTTAGAAAAGTTCCAAAATGGTTTAGAGTAATTTGTAAAATTCCAAAATGGTGAAAAATAATTTAGAAACTTTCAAAATAATGTAGAATATTTTAGAAAAATTTCAAAATGGTTTAGAGTAATTAGTAATTTGTAAAATTCCAAAATGGTGAAAAATAATTTAGGAAGTTGTAAAATAGTGTAGAATAATTTAGAAAATTTTAAAATGGTGCCCGAATAATTTAGAAAATTCCAAAATAGTCGATAATAATTTAGAAAAGTTCAAAAACGGTCTAGAATAATTTAGAAAATTTTAAAATAGTGTAAAATAGTATAGAAAATTTAGGTAATCTAAATTGGTTTAGAAATAATTAGAAACATCCAAAACGGTTTAGATTAGTTTAAAATTTTTGAAAATAATGAATTAACTTTGAATTAATTTTGTAGCATGGCCGACGAAATCAATGATGAAGTACCTATGGCGCGGGATACTTTTAGCGATCTGTTGTGGATACCGCATAGCAGTCGCAGGGTGTGTCAGGCTTCTGAGGAGGTAACATCTCCTGCAACCTCCTAGGTTTGCATTTGTTCACTCCAGCTATGAACCTATCGCTAACCTCTCTCTTACAGCCCACGTGCTTGTAGAGATTTTCGGCAACATGTTGAGAGCAATACCGGTGCATACATTGATCGGTAGTCTCATCCCACCCGAGATTTGGATCCTGGAACACGGCTTTAATTTCCAAATGTCTATCCGATATGACACAAAAGAATCGATTATCTCCAATTACTTCCAGCCTCAACCATCTCATAAAAAAAACCCCAGTTGTCAGCCCTTTCTTTCTCCACAATTGCAAAAGCCACTGGAAGTAATTGGTTTTCGGCATCGTACATACATGCCATCAGCAGCCTACCTTGGTACCGTCCCGACATTAAACATGCATCGATACTAATCACTGGTCTGAGGAACGGTATCGCTGCAATACAAGCTCCAAATACCCATGCCGCTCTGTGGAAAAGCCTGTCAGTTTCTCCATCAATCGGGGTCGAGGTCACACAATACTTAGTTCCTGGATTGTTTCTTTTGATGGCTTCTAATAGTGGAGTAAGCAAGTTGTACGAGTTCTCCCAACTCCCAAACAGATTTGCAATAGCAAGCTCACGGCCTCTCCATAATTTATTGTACTTGGGGGTTACCTTATTATATTTCTGCATGACGATATCTCGGATATGATTTATAGGAGAGCACACATCCCTTCTAATAGTCTTATCAATTGCAAGGGCAATCATCTCTGCTGTCAGCTGACAATGATCAGTACGTGTTGCTGATACTCTGCACGTATGAGGATACGCTTGTTTGGTAATAATCCAAGATTCTGAAAGACCGTTTTGCTTGGCGCATAATTTAAATTTACAAAAAACATCTCTTCACACCACCTCGTAACGTATGGGTTCGCTTCTAAGAATCTTGCACTCACAATTCTTATCGAGATGGAACTCATTGATTGTTATCCTTAGAGCCGTTTTTGACTCATAAACTACACCCTTAGCCAACGGATTATCGAATGTTTTTTTTGAGCTGCCGAAAAAATCGACATCCGCAGGCCGAAAACCGGATATGTCATTGAAACTATCAACCGGATGTGTCATATTTTCTCGACCAGTTATCGGGTACTGTGATTGACAGGATTGTGTTTGACGAGACTTTGATTGTGACTAGCTGAGCGGTTCAATATCATCGTCGGAACCCAATGACTCATCTGAGAGCATCTCATCTCCACTTTCCAATCTATCAGAATCAATTTCATCCACAGGTACATGCGAATAATCATGTACCTGTCTACGGACCCGACTGGTACTGGGTCGGGGTCTAACTAGTAAATCCACAGAGTTTCGACTGGTACTGAGTCGGGGTATAACTGGTTGATCCACAGAGTTGCTACCGATACTGGGTCGGTGTCTCATTGGTACATCCACAGAGTGTCGACCGGTACTGGGTCGGGATCTAACTGGTATTGGGTTGGGATCCACAGGATTTCGACTAGTACTGGGTCGGGATCGAGATTCAGGAATCTGACTGGTACAGTTCGGTGTTAGTGTAATAATCTAGAAGTCAATAATACGATAATTTATCATAAAGCTTTGTTCATGAATTGGATGATTAATATCATTTTGTTGCCTTGAGTATTATTGAATTTATGGATCATTTCGAGTTCATGACTGAAATTGTGAAACTCCATAATATAGATAATATATACTCTTAAAAAGTCACTGACCAAGGTAATTAGCAGGAACACTAATTACCGCGATAAGGTTAGTATGTGGATTAAAAGATGGTTAAGTTTTACAAACCACCTGACACGAGATGTCATTTTAATCACATAGATACATGTTCTAGGAACATGGTATTTGACAGACCCCGAATGAAACATTAAATAGAATTGTGTTCGTGTCATTTATGTTTTCATTCAGTGTCACGTTCTACAGTATGAGGTATTTATCGTTCCCACTGAGAAATATGTATGTGTGATTGTTATCTACCGCTGTCCGTAAAAAGCAGTCATAACGGTAGCTTTTCCATATGTATAGCTTAGCTGAGGAAGTGATAGTTTACCAAGAATACTATTTGTCCCTCGTATCTCTATACGATCTATGGCATCACTGGGCCCCTTGATAGAGTAAGATTATCTGCTAGCGGTATAATTACAAGAGTAATTATATTTGATAATCTGCTCAAGATCAAGAAAAGATTCAGTTAGCAAGGATGACACACATCTACCTTGAAACTAATCTGATAGCTATGAGACAGAAGAACAGACACAAGTAAATTGTTTACTGGATCGTGATATTGTACTGTACAACATCATCTGTGTAATTGGATGGTCATGATGTGTTGCCAGATGCCACCCATGATTATAGAAGTTAAAACAGTTTTAACTCTATTTACCAACATAACACAGATCCTATTGGGTCACGCCATACAGGAGTTAATCGGAGAATCTTATTGTGATTGATTATAAATTAGTTATGATCAATAGTAAGATGGTTATAATTAATTATACGTGTTATAATTAAATTATAAATGTTATGTAAAAATAACAAGCAAAAACATTGGTTAATTTATAAACGTGTGTGACACGTTGTATAAAAGTTAACCGATTAATTTATAAATGTGCAGGACACATTGTATAAATTACCGAAATAACAACCGCAAGAAAAATATATATAATTGTTCAGAATAATTATACGAATATTATTTGTATTCGGGCCGAGGGCATTCGGGTCTTTTCAGATTCGTCTTATCCGCATGACATGTCATCGATCCTATCCAGATGACACGTCATCGATACCGAAACAAACAACCGAAGAAAAATATATATAATTGTTCAGAATAATTATACAAACATTATTTGTGTTCGGGCCGAGGGCATTCGGGTCTTTTCAGATTCATGCTTATCCGTATGACATGTCATCGATCCTATCCAGATGACACGTCATCGATCTTATCCACATGACATGTCATCCTTATCCATTCAATGGCATATCTTGTAAATAGGCATAAGTTGAGGGGTATTTCGGTCTTTTGCGAACCTCCTCAAAAGCCTATAAATAGAGGGGTGCATGTAGAGAGAAAAATCACTAATTCACTTGTATCGTTTCGTGCAGAATTGAATCGGTATTTTCTCTCTTTCTCGGTTTCTCTCCCAAATAGTGTTTCGGTTGAGAAAAGAAAGTTATACGTAGTTGACGTATAATCTTGCGGGTTGTTGTGAAGTATATTTACGGGATCGATGAATAGTGTTTTACCAAATTTAGCGGTATGTCAGTTTTGCATATTGATGAAACTGAGCAATCGAAAATTCGTGTTTACGGGTTTTCGTCTTTTCCCCGTGAATAGTGTTTTTGCATAATTCCGCGGTTTACGGTATTTCTGGCAGAAGAAATAAACCGCTCTCTGGTTAGTCCTGGTGGATAACCGATAGAGGTATCACACGTGTGATACTCCGAGTCGATTCCTTCCCTGGTGAGGCTCTACTCGCTCGGTCTGCATTCCAACTGTGATTTGGAAACAAGGTATAAATATGTTATATTAATCTATTTAATTGGTAAGTAGATTAAAGTTTTAGAAATCAATCATGGAGTAGATCTGTAAAAGGATTAAATTGGGTTTTGATGCCAAAGGAATACTGAAGGTGGACCGCCTTGGAAAGTTTCCTGACATACCCCGTTTAATCCTGAGCTTAAGTTGGCTGTAGAAATTTTTTTTCTACGGTCATTCCACACCTTAAGCCTAAACGGGTTTCATGTTAGCACCGCGCAAAACCCAACATTCGGTTCCAATTCTACATATAACTCGAGAATTGGTAACCTTTGTGAAAAAGACGACACAACTCCTAACATGAATTCGAACGATTGTTGGTCCATTACCGGTACTAATTGATAGTCACGTTGTCCATCGGTGGACATATTAAACCTGGCTTGAATTTCCAGATTTGCTTGACTAGCATTGTACCCAACAAATTTATAAATTTCATTATGAAGATAATCAAAATTGTGGTTCACGGTTAGCGGTAATGAGTATTTAGCTCGGGTACTGTAAAAGACCGCATCATCATTGTATTGGATTTCCCCTTCAATAAAATTTTTCGCACAAATGGTTGTCATTTTTAGTTTCGATTGGTCTGGCAATTTAAAAAATAACAACATATAAGTAATTATAACTTGTCTGGACCTCTAAAAATTATTCTATATCATTTTCCATTTTTCTAAATTATTCTAGACCATTTTGGATATTCCTAAATTATTCTACACCATTTTGGAATGTTCTAAAAAATTCTAAATTATTTCGACAATATTCTGAACCGTTTAAAATGAACTAATTAATTATATTATCAATTAAAATAAATAAAAAATACCTGAATCGAAGAGCCGATTGATCAGACAGTCAGAGTTCCGTAAGGGTTCCTAAAACAATTCTAAATCATTTTAGAATTTTTTTGTCATATTCTAAACTATTTTGGAACCTTGGTAGCTACTACCAAGTTTTCAAAAAAAATAGAATCCGTAATTTGTTATTAATTTTGAGTATTTATAAAAAAATCAGTATTCTTTATCTGTTTTGAATATTTTCTGAATTAAATAAAATTGATTATAAAAAAAATAATAAACTACAATTTATAATAAATTAAATAATAAGTAACATTCTTTCTCCATTACTTTTGATTTATATTTTTTATAACAACAATGAACAATTTGTCAATTTATTTTATTTATAACAAGTTGGTCAAAAAAAAAATTGTGGTACATATTGAATAACAGTAATATATGCAAATATTACGGTTATAATATGTTGTATTTTGGTTGGAGATCATGTTTTAACTTCTTCGTCTCCAACAAAAAAATTTCAAAAATCGATAGTTAAAAAATTAACTTATATAATTTACAAATTAATTATAAAAAAAAATTACCTCCTTTTTTCTTCTTTTCTTCCATTCGTCTCTCAAACAGCGGTTTTTTTTTCTTCCTTTTCTTCCGTTCGTCTCTCAAACAACGCTTTTTTTTATTCCTTTCATCTCTCCGTCGGATTGATATATATATAGAGCAGATGTTAAAATATTTCTGGTATACCAAAAACCGAACCAAAATGGTTGTTCGCTAAACGGCTAACAGAACCGTTCTTTCCGGTTCACGGCTAACCGAACCAGCATTTCCGGTTAACCGTTAACCGGACCCAAACCAAATTTCCGGTTAACGGTTAACCGGACTATTTCAAAGGGTCTGGTTAACGGTTAACCGGAAATTTGGTCCGGTTAACCGTGAACCGGTTTGGGTAGTTTTAAAAATTGATGGCCGGTTCGGTTAATTTTTAAAATTCAATTTATTTTTTGGATATAAATAAAAAAATTGGGTTTTGGTGACACAACTAGAATTAAATTTTAATCTATGCTACGGAATTTGTGTTCAATTGTCTTAATCTAAAACTAAAGCTAAGGATTCTTAATTTAAAGGTAGAGCTGCCTTAAAATCTAGAAAGATAATTAAAATCCGGACAAAAAGAGACTAAGAAGGTGATCTTAATTTTCGCTATGCAACTAATTTTTAACAAAATTAAACGAGTAATAAAGCTAAAGTACATAAAAGAAAGTTTGAGGAGACTTAATCCTGTGTTATTGGACAACTGTGAATTAGATGGACAAAAGAAACACTGTCTGATAATTAATTACTGTATATGATCGATTAATTATAATTTTATGGACAATATGATATTTATAATTTATATTTTAGTATACATAAATATATGTAGTTTAAATAAGAATCCTTTTAAGGTATTTTAAAATAAAATACGTACATTTTAATCTAAAAAAGGAGTATCCAGAAATATAAGCATCTGAAAAAGGATTTTTAGTTGGCTTGAAATTAAAATGTGCATCTTCTTATTATTTTGTACTTTTTAATCAAATAAAAGGTTTTGAAAAATCATCATCTTGTTGTAGAAAATAAAACATAACTTAATCTCTGCTCTTAGTTATATACATTTGTGAAGCATTAACAATACAAAAAGAAAATTAATCAATTTACTAAATTATAAAAAATTCTCTAGCCATTAAGAAGCAAATTATACCCGATTTTTTTATTTATATCCAAAAAAATATATAAATTTAAAAAACTAACCAAACCTCTTGTTTAATTCGAAAACTACCCAAACCGGAAAAAAAAATTCCGGTTTCAATACCAATTTTCGGAAAAATTTTTTTTCCGAAAATTGGATATTAAATCCGGAATAATTTTTTCCGGATTTAGGATTTTTTTTTCCGAAAATTTTTTTTTAGGAAATTTTTTTTTCGGATTCTTTTTTTTCATTTTTCACTTTTATAATTTATTTATTTTTTAGTCAGTATGTAAATTTATTGTATTTTCAGAATAATTTTAATCAAATATGTAGATGAGATGTATAATTGTGGCAATTTGATAAATTTAATGACTTTAGAGCGGTAAATAACTAATTTCATGTTTTGTGGTGACAATTTTCTAATTTTCATGTTTTGAAGTGGCATAAAAAAAAGTTTCCCTAGAAATAAAAATTTGGGTCTAATAAATATAAATCCGAGACACTTCCTTTAGAGTGCGCATCCCCTGAGATATCTCATATTTTGCGTGACCTACGTGTCCGGTGCCTATTCGGGGATAGCGCAGGCGGCCAGTATTGTTAGAGCTTTGAGATTCTTGCAAAAAGTCTTTGAACGGTTTAGATTTTCTAAAAAGTCACGCAAATTATGAGATATCTCTTAGGATGCGAATTCCTTTATGAGGCAAGGAGGGATGGATCCGCGGAGGTCAAGAAACAAAATCCGGCTGAGATCACGATCCAGTGGACAAATTAGGTGCGGTGTTCCAATTATGAAATGTTTAATACAATTATAGTAAAATGTAGCAATCCAATTTATATTCTCCTTTTTTTCGTCAGATTATATGTATTAAAAAAAGAATTAGAAAATCAAACAAAAAATTAGAGGAGAATAAAAAAGTAAAATATTAATAGTTGTCACCCACTCCTTAAAACATTACCGATTTAGGAATATTTTAATTTTAATTCTAATCATATTATATATCTTCTTCGTTTCTGACTCTTGTGAGTTGTGACTTGTGAACCACTCTCCAAAGTGCTATTAGAATTAACAGCTCTGATCTCTTTTCATTTTTGAGTCCCTTTGACAGTCACAATTTAATTAAACCCTCTCAGACATTTTGACAAAAACCTTCCCCAGTGGAGCGATCGGAGAATGGGCTGGCGTTGACAAAAACCTTGAACGATTCCACCGCCATAGCTATATGAAGAGAACACCGTGGTTTGGCGGGACCCGGATGGGAAAGCATCGATACCACCGGAGCGGCAGCGGTGGCGGTGGCGGTGGCGTAGCCTCAATCAGGGTCTTCTTAATCGCGCTTCTCTTCTTTTTGGGTACCTCTTTAGCCTTGTCAATCCTCTATCGTGCTGGATGGTTGGCCTCGCCATTTGGTCGTTTGTCTACTGACGGTCATTCTTTCGATTCTATTACTCTGGTTAGTTTTCACGAAATCAACTTTCTCTCCTTTTAGCTTCTCAGATTGGTTGCCATTGTTTGGGTTTGAACCTAAGATGCACAATTACGTCAACATGTGTTCCATCTATGTTACTGGATTTTTACCTTTTTATAGGATAATGAGGACATAAGACTTGAGCAAGTTTTAAAAGCGGCTTCTATGAGGGATAAAACAGTAATTTTAACCACACTTAATGCTGCATGGGCCAACCCTGGTTCGGTCATAGACCTCTTCATGGAGAGCTTCCGTGGCGGTGAAAGGACACATCATCTCCTAAATCACCTTGTTATCGTCTCATTGGATATGAAAGCATACAAGAGATGCATGACCATTCATGCACATTGTTTCGCACTGATAACAGAAGGGGTCGATTTTTCGGGAGAGAAGAGCTTCATGTCCAAAGGCTATTTAAGAATGATGTGGCGAAGGGTTAATTTTTTTAGAGTTGTTCTTACAAAAGGATATAGCTTCATTTTCACAGTAAGTTTTTTCTGAAATTTTCAACCAAGTATTATATTTTTTAGTTGTTATGTTGAAGTGCAATCCCTGATTTCAGTAAATGTCAGGTAACAATAACAAAAGTATGTTCAAGCTGAAATTCTTGTTTAGTTCATATAAGTACTGTTTCTGTTGAAGTGTATTTTTTTTTTAATATTTTAATGCTAGTCGAGAGTTTTTATCTGAAATAATTTTGATGCAATTTTTTGAATTGTTTCAGGATGCTGACATCATGTGGTTTCGAAATCCATTTCCATATTTCCATCCAGATGCCGATTTTCAAATTGCTTGTGACCATTTTACAGGTGATTCAAGCGATTTAAGAAACACTGCTAATGGAGGTTTTGGCTACGTAAGATCAAACAACCGAACCATAGAATTTTACAAATTTTGGTACACCTCTCAGTTGAACTATCCTGGTTTCCATGACCAACACGTGCTCAATTTCATAAAGCATGATGAATTTATTACAGATATTGGGGTTGATATGAGGTTTTTGAGTACTACATATTTTGGTGGAATTTGTGAACCTAGCCAATATTTTGACAAGGTTTGCACCATGCATGCGAATTGTTGCATTGGGCTGAAAAGTAAGATACATGATTTGAAGGTTATTTTAGAGGATTGGAGGTATTATCGCTCCTTACCGCCAAATTTGAAGAAAGCTTATGCTTTTTCATGGAGAGTACCACAAAATTGTAGGTGAGACACATTATCATTCTAATTTGTTAAATTTATTAGTATTTGCCAGATGGAATTCTTGTGATCTACCACTTTCTGAGTCTGAATCCTCTGAAGTAACTCAAATTTTGAGTTTAGATCCGGACTTTCAGATCAGAATTCAGGCCAATCTGATCCTTGGTGGAATGCATGGGGTCCCTTTAATATTCTTGCCAAAGCAGATCGAACAGTCCAGATTTAAACTCAAAGTTTGAGTTAACTCAGGTGATATGAATTCCCTGGTACATTGTTGTGATGTTGTTGGGTTGATTTGTACAGCCTTGATATGCCGAACCAATCATCACCTCCTACGAATGGGATAGATTGGAAATGATGCATGGACCTGAGTTCTACTCCTGTGCTGAAAGGAGGGCTTCTCCCGGTTCACCAGGTAAAAGCTACTATACAGCAGAAAGTCTATGAACTTCTTTCTTGGGACTAGGCAAATTTCACTGCATACGGGTGACAAGTAGGTCATATCAAATCCATAACTTCTATGGTACTGGACCCAAGTCACATTGGTTCCTATTTAGAATATTGGGAAGGGGGGGGTGCATTTTGAGATTTATCCGGAAAAACGAACAACTCAGATCTCATTCTACTCGGTGCAGTATTGCATTGGATCTGAATTCGGTCATATCTGGGTCAGGTCATTTTGGGTTCATCTTGGGGTTCTTTTGTTTCTCAGGTTGTGTTTTTGTTTGGGTTGTCGCAGGTCCTGTGTCATTTTGGGTTCGGGTTATCCGGGATCAAGCGGCCTGGATTGAAGCTAGGTTTTGAGTCGGGTTGAGGAATTAAGTGGTCATGTCTGCGGGTCAAGCTTTTGTTCAGCTCGGGTTTGGGTCAGTGTGGGTTAAGATCTAGTCAGGTTGGGGATCAAGGTAAGGTTAGGGTTTAGATAGTTCGGATGACTCCCTTTGGTCAGGTGAGATTTTGCCACCGCTAGCGCCCCATGTTTCTAAACCTTTTGAAAATAAGATGCACCAGTTTGTAATATTTGCAACTAATATCCAGAATAATTTCAAACAACACCCTTGTTATATATTTTTTTTAATGCCTTATCACTTTATTGCTCATATCGTGCTTTTTTATAGACTGTTTTGATGGAGCGACCTATAGAAGTAATCTTATACTGCTTTCATGACGGATATATTTCAATTGCTGAATTGAATATCTGCACAAGGTTCGGTGGCACAGGGAGCATCATTTGTCAAAAGAATACCGACATGCTACCAGAGTTTTTGGATTGGTACTCGCTGATATCTTTAGAAGTCAAGTATATGATGTCGTTTTGCATGATAATTGCGAAAACTAACAAAATGATAATCAAAATCGAAAAGTAAAACAATAGAAATGTTACATCTAATTTAGATAGTTCGTGTATCAAACTTTGGTGCAATTTGAAAATTGTTAGGTTATTGATCAAAGTACTAATAAAATTGAACTACTAATATTGCGAATTTAATTAAAGCTGATGCACAACCTATCTAAGCTATATATTACATATCTGTTGTTTTACTTAATTGATTGTAATTGATCTTTCTTGTAAGTTATTAAAAGTAAATATTCCTAATGAGTAGCTTGTTTACAGAAAAGGGCACAGTGGTTTCACAAGGTGTCAAATTATAGAATTGATTTAAAATTTCAATTAGTGGGTTACATAACTTCGAGTTGAAAACTATTCATAATTTTGTATTGAATTAGTGCTTCCTGAAGTAAATTGTAGCAATAGTGCAAGCTAGGCTTTTAGCAGAGCCAATAATACGAACTCATATTGCCCAAGGTAACAACATATTTCTATTTAGATCAGAATATGCTCGAATATTGTAGAGGCTATGTGCATTCCATTTCAGGTCGGATTGGTTCAGATTCTGATTGGACAGTTCGGATCTAAACAAAAATATTCTGTCACCCCAGAGGATATGGATTCCTAGGAATAGTGCTTTCATAGCAGGGTATGCACCAATATTTAATCTTTTCCTGAAAAATTATTGATTCCACTAATTTGAATGCCCTTTTAGACTAAAGAATGATGCAAATACATAGTTTAATATTTGTCGTATATTTTTAATCAAAATAATAGATATCAAGTTGTAGAAAGTTAGATTTGGAACAATCAAACAACTTCAAAGTACAATTATATTGAAGATAATATTCCTGGAAAATGGTCCCATATTGCTATGGTTGTAACTCATTGGGCCTAGTTTAGATGTCTGGCATGGATTTTAATAATGAACTGCAAATAGCCCCTTTATTAATATACTGGGCCTAAATTCTACTCGATTATCCTTCAACGTAACAAATAGGAAAATTTTCCAGTGTGCCCATACAAAAAAATTTGTGGATATTTGTCTATTTTAATTTTAGAATAACTAAATATATGGGTAAATAAAAAAAATGGGGATAAAAGAAAGAAAGTTAAGTTTGTAGGGGATATTGGATATTATGGTGTTTTCATGAGGATATTGGTTATTTTGAAAGTTTGAATGGGTACAGTGGAAATTTTCCCTAAAAAATAAGACTTGGTACTCTACGTACTGTGTACAACAAGATTCACACCATTTGTTTTTAACTTTGTACGAATCTAAAAAATGAGACCATATAATTTAGAATTCGTATCCTCTAAATGTAGAATGAATCTAGAGCACCCGATCCGTATTGACACAAATATTGAAGATACCCTGTGCGTTTCAACTGGGACCGAATTGGCCCAGATCATGAACAAATGACTGAGATGCATTAACTCAAAATGCAGAAGATGCGGATTCATAATTCAACCTGGCATCAAAATTAGTTGCCTCGGTTGAACTTACTCTGCACTGTAGACAGGGCTGGACCCAAATAGGTCCAGAGTAAACACTCTACCCTTGAATTTTGGCAAAAAAAGAAAGAAAAAGTTTATGGTTTTCTAGATTAGTGTCTACTTATGATGAACAAGTTTGTCGACCTCTGTTGGAGTCCGATATTTCTTTCCAGTCCAACTCATTTTGTTCACGGCCGCTGACGATACTCACCCGTTGTAGATCGACTACGGCCCCATGGTCTAATCAGCAATAAAGAAAAGAGATTTATATATATATATATATATATACTCTCGTCTCTTAATTTAAGATTAAAATGCCTTGATAGGAAACAGATATGTTAATTAAACATTGTAGTGATCACAGATAAACAGTAAGGAGGCACATCATACCTTGGCAAATCAGAAAATATTTTTGCTTAAACAAATAATAATATTCTGAAGTGGGTTTCTCTTTTACTTGTCCAGCGAATTCACAATATTTTTATTGCAAAAGTAGAAAAACATTTTGTATTACAAAAACTTGGTTTTTGAATTTTGAATAGAGAAATATAAGAGCTGATTGAGACACCAAGTGAAAGCTGACAACAGTACCTCTTTCTCCAGTAGCTTTTTTAATTGTGCTTAGCTATCTTTTCAAATTGTTTTTTTTTTTTTTTTTTTCATTTGATGATAAATCTCATCAAAATTAGCCATCAGCAAATTAATAGCATTGTCCGATTTGCGGTGCTCAGAATATATAAAAACAATTTTTCATGATTAGAGTATATCAGCACGTATAGCTTATATATACAGCACAATATCTCAGAGTTTTGGCTTGTTTCATGTGTGGTCCTTCTCACTGTTTTTGCATGGGCTGATGGTTTTTTTTTTCCCTTTGTTCTCTGTACACTGAACGGATCAGTCTCCTATTACTCGAATGCCTTTTGTTCTATTCTGATAAGTAGTAAAACAAATTACTGCATGTAATCAGATTTAATTTGGCATTGAGCATTAATGGGTGTAGAACAAAAGTTAAGCATAATTTTATTCTTCATTTATTTCATTCATTCAGTTACTTATTTACTTCTCTGTCTGTTTGTTAATTAGCTTATTTGTTTATTTATTAGTAGTTTGCCATACATAATAATGTATATATTATGAGGGTTGAGCAGGGTTCAAATGCCTTGTGTCTTTCATGTAATCGTTCCACACATTTATATCTTTGTCAAAGTTCAAACAATCAGCTCGAACCGCTCAACATAATCTCCACATTATAATGTGCTTAGAGACCAAATTTTATATTTTTTAGAATTTTTTTGCTATTTTTCTAAATATGTACAAAATCACTGTTTTCGGATGCTCCATAATTAACTGAACAATGATTTTGTTACTAAAGATTTTAAACAATGAAAGTATAAAAGATAGAGACAATTTACATCACCTCTACAAAAATCTGTCACCATCCTCGAGGGTAAAAGTATTTTTTGCTGACAATATCTTTGCAAATACTCTTGTCGGTTATATCAATTCGCTCGGATATTGCAATTGACCTCCATTAATTTTTAAATTGTGTGTTTGTATATAATTTAGAGTAAAATACTAATATAGTGTAAAATTGACTCCATTCATACACACTGAATCATAGTGTAAAATTGACCTCGAGCATGAAAATTTTATATGATTAACCCCTCAATACATGTTTGACTTCCATAACTTAGACGTTTGACTTCGCCCCCAAGGGAAACCTTCTCCCGTGGATAGCACTTATAATAATACTTTAAAATCTTGTATTTCATTAGCATTTAGGTCATTTAAAATCACTAACGATATGGTGGGTGGGCTCCAACACCGTCAAAAATGTAGGCTCTGTTCATCAGGATACCATTTAAGGTCGTAGCTAAAAGTGGATTTGTTAATAGCATGTGACATATGACAGGGGAATGAATCACCTTTCCAGTTACCAATGATATCATTGTATCTGTGGGTTTTATATCTCTTAATATGGTGCATAATTATAGCGCACTAGGCAGTATGAACTTCTTTTTTAATGAGGTTTTTAGTCTTATTACAATGCGCATTTAAAAGAGTTGATATACGCTAACTTTTAGATTATTATCATGTATTAGCTAGTGATGAATGAATTGGTTTGTATGAGAATTCAATGACAATTCAATTCTACAGTGACCAATTGAAACTAAGCTGACACAAACAAAACAAACAATGCAAACAAAATAGATATCAACAAAACCGAAAAAAGAAACGGAGACTCGGTCGTAGTTAAACCTCGTATTAAACTCCTGTTTGAACTTTGAGAATAATGCAAGGAGATATATATGTTGATAAAGAGTATAAGGTGTTAATAAAACCAGTACTGGTACAAGAGGAAACAGGGGGGGCCCAGTAACAGGGGATAAATGATGGCGTCGTACCAGTAACGAAGGAAAATTCCATTCAAAGTTATTAACCTTTTCCTATGTGGGAAAGGACACGATCATGGTTCATGGACTTGCATCTTGGTTTCTAGTATTTCTGTGGCATGACCTTGTGTGGATTTGTGTGTATTTTCTCATTTTGGATCCTTCATCAACTTACCTTTATCTTCTTCTTTTTTAGTAAAGCATTTATTTATCATGTAGACTCTAGCTTGTGACTCTTTTAATATGAATTAATTATAGTATTCTAAGTTCATAGAAGAACAAAACCCAATTGTGTGCAAATCTATTAATTATAGTATTCTAAGTTCATAGAAGAACAAAGACAGGAAGTGGGGTGGGCCCATGTGGCAGCCTTTTTTTTGGTTGAACTTCTGTAGTTCTGTTTGTGCATTATGCTCTGATCCTGGTCTCCCGCTGACTATTCCCTGTTAGAAATTTTCATATTAAAAATTATTTTTTTAAGATTTTTAAGATAAAAAATTTATGTGAAATCAACCTCATTTCTGCTATAGCGTGAGACGCGCGCACCACCGGATTGAAATCTGCTCCGAGAAAAGGAGCACCATCCTATATTTACATCACAGCTATAATTACATCTGATTTGTTTTAATATATTATATTAATGTAAAAGAAAAAAATTATTGAAGCCGTGTGATCGATTTTAGCTGCAATTACATCTAATTTATTTTAATAGATTATATTGATATAAAAAAAAAAAAAAATTGAAGCTATGTGATCGATTTTGAATGATTCAGATGGAAGAATAGAAGGGTACTCCTTTTCTCAAGAAAAGAAGCAGATTTGAATCTGACACCACTTGCAAAGCAAATATGCAATGATCATCATTGGTTATCAACTAATTATCATTGATTAGTCTTCCTAAGATTTTAATTTTCTTATATTAAGAGAATAATTATGGCAATCTAAAGTGATATCCAGAAATATTTGAAAATCAGATGCAAACAAACAGATTCTCCTAACTATTGTTTGATCATTTAAACTCTATTTAGTTAATTTTATTATTAGTAATTTGTGGGCTTGATTATTTAATTGTTTGCAAACTTCCATGCACACTCTCCCTCTTGATTTTTTAATTTTTGGAAATTAAAAAAAAAAATAAACTTTTGGAAAATAATAGAACGGGTTCACCAAGTGTAGGTTTGTGGGACAACACGAATAGTGTGGTTCCATTATTTTTCAGATCTTAAATTCCATACTGACCACATATTTGTCTTAAAACTGATATTGGTGTGGTTCCATTATTCTGTCCTTTGCGGAATTGATTGGTGCAGTTCCAGTGTTTTTCAAATCTTAAACCCCATTATGACCACATAATTGTCAGAAAGCTGCTGGCAAATGGGAATAGCATTAATGATGCGGTTTCATCAGTCTTTTATTTGCAAAACCACATTATTAGTACAGTTTCACCTATTTTTCAAAGCCAATAATAATTAATCTATTTTTTTTTTAAGATTCAATTTTAAATTTTGAATATGAATATATGATGATTTATCCGAGTGCTGTTTCTTTCTTGCTCTGAATTCTGATTGGATTGTTTTCGTGGGCCCTCCTTCCTGACAGATCCGCACGCTGGGCTTACGGCTTCATTTTGCAGTCTGGTCTCCTCCAAATCCAATAGGCAATAGATCCTGTTGAGCTCTTTCAAGAAATTACTGACGGGTGGGGCCTCCACAGCAACTCTTAAGGAAGTTCGTAATCCAAGGAATTTTTTTTATAAAACGTAAATAAAATAAAAAATAAAAACGAGTTGATTACCCCATTACACACAAATTTCACAAAAAAAGGTGGTAATTTTCGGTTACCATGGAGCAAACCTTATTTTTGTTTTTATTTTTACTCCACGTAACCAAACTTTTTTTTTCGGTTACCCTTAAATCGAAAAAAAAAATCGGTTACTCATGCCGTTCCGTGACGGAGCCAGCTCTGCCGTGCCATTTTTCCCACTCTAATTGTAAGCTTGCAATATGTCCAAATTAAAATCATATTAGCATTTGAAACATGTCGAATTAATTGCAAAAAACCTTGTAGTTATATATATATACATACATTATCTTATTATTTCTGACTGTGTAGCATGCATGGACAAGATTAAAGTGATCTGTTTCTATATTTGTGAAACATCATGAGTATCATAAAAAAGCATATGATATCCTTTACACTGCAATACTGCATGTGTATTCATAAAATAAAAGCATAAAAGAAAAGGTGTCAAGTCCACATGAAAACGCCAAAGCCAGAGAAGTATCAGACTTTATCCTTACGTATGTAAGGCAACCTACAGGAATTTCAATGACCTAGCCAGGCTATATAGGCTATGCACAACAGCCTCTTCAAATATAAAAATAAAAAAAGGTCCATATAAATATATATTTTATTCTTATTTTGAAATTGCCTCTTGAATACTTTCAACTTTTGTGTCGGGTCGGACTTAATTTGGATAAAATTTATCCAAAATCCTTTGGACAGAACCCAATAATTTGTTTATTTAATTAAACAATAAATAAAATACAGTAAATTAAGTAGTATTAAATGGAAGAAAATTAAAAAAATAAAAAAATGGGTAGGGGGGCACAGGAGGAGGCAGAGAGTACAGAGTAGAGTTGTACAGTGGAAGCAAATATTCAGAGGTGAATTAATTGAGAACGGTGGCGTTTGGTATTGAATTTGATCCGATCCGACTCAGTAAATCACGCTTTGTCCAGTTGCCCATGCATGATGCATAGCAGAGTTCATTTCAATTTGCAAGTTTGCAACAATACATCGTTTGCAGGGATGAGCAGCAGCTGTTGCTGCATCAGTAGTATCTGTACGCCTTCCTGTACACGCCAATAATTACGGCGCTTTCCTTGCCTTTTATTCCTACTTTTTTCTTCGTCCTTTTCTTCTTTTTACAACCTTTTACCATCCTTCAAAACCAAAACCAAAGTCAAGCAAAATCTCATCACATGCCTCTTTCCTTTTACCAGTTCAGATTTTTAACAATGTAAACAATGAAAGATATGTATCGTCCTTTTTATCTTGGCACAACTCTTATAGCGGACCCCAGAGAATGTACATCTTCCGTAATATTATTTACTGGTGTGGTGTCTACTGTCTAGACTCTATTCTAGAGTGAATAATATTTACTGGTATCTTGGCAGTTGGCACAAATCTATTCGGGGATAACGCAGGGGCCACTATTATTTGATCATTGAGATTTGTGCAGATCGGGATCGGTTGATATTTTTCAAAAAGACACGCAAAACATGAGATATCTCAAAGAATGTGAATTTGTCCGAGTTTGAATCAGAAGTAGACGAATTTGTTCATTAGTGATGAACAATAGTCCAATAAACAATGGGTTAAAATTTTCTTTCGAAATCTAGAAATAAACAATTGTCTACGTACCTCCGATTTTATTTGAGCATGCCACTGCTAGAGTCCACACAGTGTTGAAAAAAATGTGTCGTGACCAAAATGTCAAGGGGTGGTCACGGCACGTGAGTCACGCTGTGACTCGCGTGTTGTGTCCAAATGTAACTGGTCACGTTTCTCACGTTTAACTATTTTTTCATAATTTAAGTTAGTTTATTCAAGATTCACCATTTGATTAAGACATAACGGTTATAATTACACGTGACTCGCGTTATTACGTGCCGTGACAGAATCTTTCGCGTGCCGTGCCGTGCCGTGTCGTGACTAAAATGTTAAGAGGTGGTCACGGCATTGAACAGTAACACGTGCCGTGCCGTTCTATACCGCCGTGCCATTTTTCCCACTCTATCCACACATCCTCTTAGCCTTAGGTAATAAATATTTTTAGTTTCAATATAAACCGTCTGATATAATCTGACCAATTCAGCCGAAGACTATAATGCACGGGGATTCGTGTTAGTATACAAGGAACGGACCATATTTTAACTAAAAAGTTATGTTACCTCAAGTATGAATTTTGTTGTCTAATCCTTTACTTATTCTGGATTTATTAGTATTAGACTATTAGTTGAAGGCTTGAACTTGAAGCGATGGGAATTGAGAAATGGAGAAATAAGAAGGACCCAAAAAGGGTGTAAAGCTGTTGTGCAACCTGTTTGTACCCCCAAAGCCATCATTCCAAGTGCAGAGTTAGGACACATTATTCCCTCTGCTGTGCACCTATCCCTCTTAGGTGGCGACAAAAGGAATTTATTCCGGGAATTAATGCCAAACAGGGTACTAAATTGAGAATAATTATGGTTTCCTTTTATTTTAGTTTCTCCTCCTCCCCCCCTCTTTAATACCAACTGTGCCTTGTGCCCTTGTGCAGTGCAGACTAGTAGTACTAGTAGCCTACTAGCTCCTTTTTCTTTCTCTGGATAAATTCCTTCTTTCTTATACCACACGGTACATACATGGTATTGAAGACACTGTATTTATCCTATTTATATCGATATGACACATGATGCGCATCATTATTAAATTTGCCTTAAAAGTTTAACTGCAAATAAATCATTCGAGTTCAAACAAATTGGGTTTTGAATTATTGTTCTCTACTCTGTGTAAAATACTTTTCAAATATTTTTGGGTGTAATTTGATAGAGACGGTTATCATACTAATAGTAAATAGGTATGTTAATGTCATAAATTACGTACATAGCTTTCTTAATTCAACCTGCCGGGGAGGGAAAAAGAACTCCAGTCTCAGAAGCAAATTGTATTAAGAGGTGCCAGTCAAAGGAGGCTACATGCATGCATCCTTTATTTCCTATTCCCAGTACATGTCAGCAGGTGAAGGGGAAATTTGGTATTCAAACTACCTTCGCCTTCCCATCATATTGCCTCCCTATTCCTATTCCTATTCCTATTCCTTTACCAAAAAGCAAATTACGCTACAGCTCTACAGGTTATGTTTGATTCTTATATTAATTCGTTTGAATGAGTAAGATGTTAAAAATTAACTTATATTTGTGATATTGGGTCCACATATGGATTAAAATTTGTCCGAAGAGGTGATTTAACTTATTCTGTCTTTTGAGAATCAGTTTTTTTTTATCAAGTGGCAAAGAAAATATTTTATGTATGAAAAACCTTTTTTTTTTTGTGGTTCTAATTATTTTGCAAGATAAGGTAAGTATCATATGTCCTTTTTCACATTGATCAAAATTGTGAAGGGTCTTCATTAATTTAAGCGGGTACCAATTACCAAACCAAAGTATCTTCACCTTTTATCTACTTTTACTCCAAGGTTAATTCTGAAAAAGTGAAAAGTAAATGTGAATTGAAAGATTTGCCAATTGATTTAGAGAGGTAAATTCGCGTTTCCATTTTGGAATGAGCGTCACAACGCCATAAATGAACGCCGCGCGTTATTTAATGTTATGGGCACTACATAAGTTGAAGTGTCGGCTGACGTACGCATTAAAAAAATTAGATAATAAAAAAATATAATATATCAGATCAACCTACACAAGTTTTTAAAAAATGGAAAATGAAACAGAAAAAAAGCTCCAAGATATTTGTATAATTAGAAACTATTTAATTAGTTCTACATAATTCACATTTAGCACAAAGTAAATATATATGCAAAATTAATTACCTGCAAATGTAAAGTTATTTGGGTTACTGTTCACCTATAATAACCCCTCAATTTTCTTCCGTGAGATCTCAATCTAACGGCTTATCATTTTTGCGTCCTCTGATGGACATGTCTCTCGTATATATCTAATAGGGAAGTGTGGGAAAAATGGCACGGCGGAACATGCCCCATCACGGAACGGCACTGTTCCGTACTGTGACCACCCCTTCACATTTTGGTCATGGCACAATACGGCACGTAATTAATCACACGAGTCACGTGTAATTAAGATCGTTAGGTCTTAATCAAATGGTGAATCTTGAAGAAATTAACTTAAATTATGAAAAAATAGTTAAACGTGACTAGTTACGTTTAGACACGGCACGTGAATAGTGACGCGCGTGCTGTGACCACCCCTTAACATTTTGGTCACGGCACAGCACGAGACCAAAGTCACAGCGTGTTAGGCACGGCACGGCACGTTTTTTCCACTCTATTAGAGATGATATTTACTTAGTTTTCAATAAAAAAAAAGGGATAATATTTAATTAGCTGATGAAATTTTCATACTATGTACAACTTTCACTCTCATATATTAAATGTTCGATTGTAAATCTTAATATTGTATATTTTACATTATTTTTTTTTAGTAAATAATGGAGGTAAAGCCATTCAACTATTTAATATCTAAAAAAAAAGTTTTTCATCTAAGTTTCGCATATGCAACATTCCACGCAGACACTGTTATCTTTACCACCAGATCAAAATCTAGTTCTCAATAAACAATATAAAGTGAAGCTATGTTGCTTTATAATGTACATATCAGTTTATACTATAAATCTGTGTTTGTTGTTTATTAAAGTCTAAATAGTTTATTCTAAGTGCGCAAAATTATCTGCATATATATAAAAATGTACTTCAAAACCAAAACATTTTTATAACCTTTTTTATTTCTTTATATAGGTAGAAATCACCTGATTAATTTAAAGATTACCAGACTAGTGATTTTTTTACCTATATAAGAAAAATATAAAATTTAGTTTCGAAATATATTTTTATATAAAAATCATATATATATATATAGGGCACGGCTAAATTGCTGCCGGCAGCATTTCTGCCAGCGGTGTTGCCGCCGTTTTTTTCATTTTCTGATGTCCAAACAACAAATCCAAACCGTTAGATGTTTAATCTATACTATAATCTACTTGGAGACCAAATTTTACATTTTTGGAATTTTTTTACTATTTATTAAGCTGGTTTGAAAACTGCTGATTTCAATGCTGCAGAAATTTACTGAAATCAGCAGTTTTCAAACCAACTTAATAAATAGTAAAAAAATTCCAAAAAAAATATAAAATTTGGTCTCCAAATAGATTATAGTATAGATTAAACATCTAACGGTTTGGATTTGTTGTTTGGACATCAGAAAATAAAAAAAACGACGACAGCACCGCCGGCAGCAATTTAGCTGTGTCCTATATATATATATATATATATATATATATATATTAGACAGTTCAGTTTAATTGTTTACACAATAAAAATGAAAATATGAATACATAATACGGGAATTGGGATGAATTAATTTGTGCGTACGTTGCAAAATACGTAAGCACATTGGATCGGATTATATATATGAATAAATTTCAAACAACGTCTCCAGATGGCCAATTTATTATTTTATTGCTTGACACGTAATACTTATTACATAGATTATCTTCATGTGACTGCGTCGTATATTTTCATAATTATCGATCTATTAGGGTTTCAAAGGAGAATGCGCCAGGTGTTTCCTCCACACACTTGTGCTCGCGTAAAGACCAAACAATTAAGTAGAGGTGCAAAAGTTTTATATTTCAGTCTATGCCGCATTTCTCTATATATCATTATATCGTATGGAGAGAATTGATATCAAGGTGGACAACAAGAATGAGAGACAAAAGGAGAAGAGGCCAGAAACAATAGAGACATATTATGAGAAAACTAATTAATTGTATTTTTTATTTTATGCATTACATAGAGTATAAATGAGATATATTTATAACAAAATAAATCCCTAAAAAAAAGAACCTTATGTAATTACGTCGTATATTTTCATAATTATTTTTATGTGACTACGTGGTATATTGTCATAAGAATCTCTCAAAATTAGATTAAATTTGTTATTATCTCCGTAAACTTTCTTTTATTTTAATTATTTTTCCTTTTTCTTTGAGCTAGAAAGAATATTAATGACAATGCTGCATTATTTATTAAAATTTAAAACATATGCATTGAGTGTTTTTCTTTTTCTTTTTTAAAGTCACGTAGTACTTCTTAATTCTTATTCTACTTAAGAAAATCGTTTTTTAAATGTTTCTATTAGCTCTCACTAACTGTTTTTAGTAATAATTGCTGATGTAACCATTAAATAATCAAAAATTAATTATACGAGTGTACAGATTTTGAAACTGAAATTAATTTAATTTTTATTTGATTTTTTTTTAGAACAGATTTTAATTTATTAATTTTTTTTTTCATTTTTACTGATATAAATACTCTCAAGTTTCTAATTGGACTGATTTTTATTAATTAAACTTGTAGTGGCACAGAGAGGCCAAATTATACGGTTGGGATTGACAGATCAAGTCAGAAGGCGCCAGTCTTTTAATAATTTATCTTTTGTGGGTCATATATAATAACTCATAAATCATGAAAAATATACTGTTCATTAAAGTACGCCTTCCATGTGTCGTTCCAAGGTTGATTCAGCCAAAAAATAATAATTAAGGAAAAATTAATTAATTATATTTTGATTATGCAAAAGAAAGGAAAAGGCAACTAACAATGTTATCCCAAATATTCGGAAAGAAAAAGTCTTCCTGATTAAATCACTCAGATTGACTTTGATTGCAAAGTTCATTATAATAATAACTATAAAAAAATAACAAGAAGAACAAACAGCGAGAGAACAGTGGCATTGACTAGTACATTCAAAGGAATATATACATGAGGAGGGTTCAAATGCATTCAAATTTTTGTGCACTTAAATGCATTTTATCTTTCAAATTTGTTTTCTCTGTTTTTAAAGTCCAAACAGTCAATCCGAACTCTTAGATGCGATTTATATATTAAGATGTGCTTGGAGACCAAATTTTACATTTTTTAGAATTTTTTTACTATTTATTAAGCCACATTGAAAATCGTTGATCCAATAGAAACAGTAAAATCAAAAGGCACCGTTGGATCAGCGATTTTCAAAGTGGCTTAATAAATAGTAAAAAAAAATTCAAAAAATGTAAAATTTGGTCTCTAAGCACATATTAATATGGAGAACAAGATGAACGGTTTGGATTGGTCATTTAGACTTTGAATTCGGTGATTTATGATCTAATGCACAAAAATGCCTATGCATTGTAATGTACCATAGCCCATGTCTATCTCTCTCTCTCTATATATATAGAGTCCGGCTAATATCATAATGTTATAATTTCAGTCTATGTTATAACGAGTCAGTTTTTGAGATTTTAAAGTCCAAATAGCCGATCCGAACCGCTCAACACAATCTCCATATTAATATGTGCTTGGAGACCAAATTTTGCATTTTTTGAGATTTTTTTACTATTTATTAAGCCACTTTGAAAATCACTGATCCAACGGCAATAGTAAAATCAAAAGACACCGTTGAATCAACGATTTTCAAAGTGGCTTAATAAATAGTAAAAAAATCTCAAAAAATATAAAATAAAAAAAATTATAAGTATTAATTATTGTTAGGGTATGGACTATGGAGATAGATGTTCAAATGTAAATATTCATAAGTGTTAATTAATGTTATGTGTTTATGTTATGGATCTTATTCTGAACTCTTTTAAATCACCTCAATCAAAGAGAATAGAACTAGGGTGTTCTTAAGTTCATCAAGTTCTTTGATGAACGCAACTTTAAAATCCGTTAAATCGGTTTCAAATGAAGAATCCAAACCGTTGAAATCCATCTACATTATGAGCGATACGTTTACATATGAAAATTTTAAACATTTGAACTAATTTAATATAAAGTCAAGCGGTCAAAAAACATTCAAAAAATGAATGCATTAAAATTAATTTATTAACCTTCTAATTTTGACCGGTTGACTTTATACTAAATTAATTTGAATATTTAAAATTTTCACATGTAAACGCATAACTTGTAAGGTAGACGGATTTCAACGGTTCAGATTTATCGTTTAAAGTGATTAGACGGATTTTAAACTCGAGTTCACCGAGAAACTTGATGAACTTAAGAACATCCTAGTTCTACTCCAAAGATAGTATGGTGGAAATACTGATAGAATGTAATGTAGCGAACCAGTAGATGTAGACAGCATCTATAGCTTAAGCTTGGTCTGTTAATGTACGGTGGTATATATATATATATATATATTTTTGGATGATCGTACATTCGTACGTAGAGACAATGTTTGGTCTATATTCGATTTTGCATATCTCGTAACAGATTCCTAACGGCCATTTTTATTAATAACCCACAAAAAAAAGTTTTTTACAAAAATAACCTCAAAATCTAATTTTTTTCAAATATAACCAAACCGCCAGGGTTGCTGGCGGTCCACTTCTATAGCGGACCGCCACTATTCCTGGCGGTCCACTTTTTTTTTTTTTTTTTTTTTTTTTTTTTTTTTTTTTTTTTTTTTTTTAGAGATCTGATTTTTTTTCTTAATATTTTCATTTGTGAAATTTTAGTTTTTTTTTGTTTAGGGTATTTGTCAAAAAATTAAGGACTTGGCATTTATTAAAATTTTAAATTTCAAGTTCTGACAGCTTGGGCGGTCCACTAGGGACCAGACCGCCAGTATCCCTGGCGGTCCGCTAGCTGTCTTATAAGCACGTTTTCTCTCTCTCTCCATCACACAGTCTCATTTGTTAAACCACAGAGAAGAAAGAGAGAACGATTTTGGCGATTTTGAAGCGATTTTAGGCGATTTAGAGGCGATTGCTACAGGTATTTTATTTTTTATTTAATTATTTTCTGTTTAATTTTTAATTAATAATTATTATACCCGCAGTATGTAAATACTATAAATTAGTCTTTAATTAATATTATAATTAACTTTTAAATTGCAAAAAATAATGAATCTATTATACTGTAATTCTTATGAATTTTTTTTTTAAATGTAGTTTGTTAAGGAAAAAATGCTGGTTGCACTGTACGTGGGCGGTAAGCTAACTAAGGGTGTAGAGGGCGTGTATTACTCGAAAGATGCCTCATTCGGCTTGCAGGTTAATGAAAGAACCACATTTATTGAACTTAAGCAACTAGTATACGAAAAGACTGGTGTAAACCCCAACCGGTATGACTTAGAATTGGCTACCCGAATTGACACACAACGGGCTGGGGCGGGTAAACCTTACTTTGTGAGTTTTCCTATAACAGATGAGGAGTTGTGGAAGGCTGTGTACCAACAATTTGAGTCTAGGGGGGTCGCGATGATAGACTTATATTCCAGGAGGGTTCCCCAGGCCGGGGCTAGACCTTTTAGTGCGGCTGGGGCTGGACCTTCTAGGGCTCCCCCTGTTGGACCTTCAGGTTATGACAATTCGGCTTATGACAGCCAGGGGTACCACCACTCCCCTCATGACAGCCAGGGGTACCACCACTCCCCTCATGACAACCAGGGGTACCACAGTCCCTGTTATGACAACCCGAAAAAACTGTATATGTATATATGTATGTGTATGTGTATGTGTATATGTATGTATGTATATATGTATGTATGTATGTATGTTTGTATATATGTATATATTATACATATATTATAAAAACCGAAAAAAAAAGACCAACAAGCTGTCAGAACTTGAAATTTAAAATTTTAATAAAGACCAAGTCTTTAATTTTTTGACAAATACCCTAAACAAAAAAAAAAACTAAAACTTCACAAATGAAAATATTAAGAAAAAAAATCAGATCTCTAAAAAAAAAAAAAAAAAAAAAAAAAAAAAAAAAAAAAAAAAAAAAAGTGGACCGCCAGGAATAGTGGCGGTCCGCTATAGAAGTGGACCGCCAGCAACCCTGGCGGTTTGGTTATATTTGAAAAAAATTAGATTTTGAGGTTATTTTTGTAAAAAACTTTTTTTTTTGGGTTATTAATAAAAATGGCCGGATTCCTAAAGACCCCCCCCCCCCCCCCCAGGCTATTTTTTACACAGGTTAATCTTAATTGTATTTCTTAATAATTATCTCTATACCTACGTACGTTGTCATAATTAATAACGATCAGTTTATTCAGTTACGTAACTAAAGTTTGCAAATAATTTACTTTAATTATATATCTCATTTAATATATACTGTGGACCAATTCATGATGTTTGACCTTCCAGTGGGATCTATATTGACCCGCTAAATACAAAAAAAATGTATTTGAATTATATTAGTTTCTAGCTTTATTAAATAAAAATTTGAAATATCATTTTATTTGACATTATTGAATAAAAATATTAGCCCCATCAATGACTGCCTTTTTATTTGACATTATTATTGTTTATAAAAAAAAATATTTATCTGAGTTTCGAATTCGTGATCTTTTATACAGAAGGTGTTGCTCTTTGCCAATGAAATAACATGAACCTGTTATTTAGATCTCAACTGTTGATCTTCGTTAAAATTCCCGTATAATTATTTTTCATTGAGATTCGTGTATAAAAAAATTAGAACGGTTGGAATATATCGGAATAACATGCATGATTGATGTCATTCCTTTGAAATAACAATATTATTTCCTGATTTTTATGGTTGATATTGTTTTATAAACTACTAATTAAAATAAAATAAAACAACTGAACTTGGATATGTCCAAACTCCATTTTGACTTTTGAGCCTGTCGATCGTTTTGTTGGTCTATTATTTTATTTTTCATTGGCCATGAATTTTCTAATTTAATGGGGACATCTAGTTGGTTGCAATTTTGATACTTTTATTCTAAGGAATGCATTTTTTTCAACACTCATTGACTTGAAAAGTATACCATTATAAGAGTACGGCTAACGCGCTTCCTCTAGCATATGGGCCGAAATGCTTCCGGTGGAAAGTTGAAATTTCAAAATCCAAAAAGTCGATCTGAACCGTTCATCTTCTTCTCCATATTAATATCTGCTTGGAGACCAAATTTTACATTTTTCTGAAATTTTTTACTATTTATTAAGCCATTTTGAAAATCGCTGATCCAACGGTAGCTTCTGATTTTTACTGTTTGGTAAGCCACCGTTGGATCAGCAATTTTCAAAGTGGCTTAATAAATAGTAAAAAATTTCAGAAAAATGTAAAATTTGGTCTCCAAGCAGATATTAATATGGAGAAGAAGATGAACGGTTCAGATCGACTTTTTGGATTTTGAAATTTCAAATTTCCACCGGAAGCATTTCGGCCCATATGCTAGAGGAAGCGCGTTAGCCGTACTCCCATTATAATTATGTTGAAGGAGTTTTCTATAACAATTAATAATGTTCATTAATTTTTTCAACGGTCATAATTGCCTTCCTACCCTTAAGAAATTGGATAATTAATGCATCGTATATTTCCCTGTCATTACCGCTGCTTAATATTTATTCTGTCGGAAGTTTGAAACAAGAAAACTGTAAATTATATGTATAAAACTTTAAGAATGATTTTTCAAAAACATTAATTCAAATAAAATTGTAGATATGTTATTTGAAATTTAGATAGATAAACAATCAAATATCATAAAATTATGTATTGCTTGACAACATTAATTTGAGACCACTAAAATTTCAATTCTTGTTGTACAATAAAAATATGAAGCAAACTATGTCGTTTTTTTTATTCACATACATATATGAATAATATAGATAAATAAACTTGTCAGAATAAATAATTATTAAATTTCTCCTCAACTTTAAGTATCTATTTTATTTAGAAATATAAAACATATATGTTTTATTAGTTAGTCGACAAGATAGACCTTTTCTCATGCATCTCCTACGTACTCTTCAAATCTATTTCATTCGATCCTTCCTCACGTCAATGCATATATATATATATATATATATATATATATATTCCTAATAGAAAAAAAAAATAGATATTTCTTCATGTGATTGATTTGAAAAGGCCAACTCCAACTATAAATTTACAATTCCTAGCTAGGGTTTCAGAGTTCAGACTGAGACAGCCATAGCTCATACTGTCATACATACGTATATATACCTATCATATCTCATTAGTTGACTTTGTGACAAGATGTGGCGTACGTACGTAAACAAAGAATGAGAAAATAAAAAATAAAAAAATGTATTTATCTACATATATTCTTCAGTCTATCACGACTAGCTGTTCAAAACCTGGAAAATGATATTCTCTCTAGAAATTAAAAAGATTTATGTATAGAGATGGATGTATATATGTATATCTTTATAGCTTCTGTACAGACAGACGTACGTACAGTTCGCAGAACAGAGATATTAAAGAGAGAGAGAGAGGAAAAGGCGTGGCAAGAAAATCGTGGGTTCAGAGATTCTATAGCCGTTTTCCTTGGCAAACAGTAAAATCTCTATTCTTCTCTTAAATTTTAATTGTACATAAACTAACTGGACATGGTTCTTTAAATAAATGCTCACACCAGTACAAGACCAGTAGCATGGTGAATTGGAAAACTACTAAAATCTTTCTTTTAATTAAAAGTTGCAATTACCTTTAATTAGTGCTGATGATTTTTATATTTTGAGTCTTAAAATAGGTTGTATTAAGTGACAAAGCCACATGTTGTCAAGCTTTTTTTCAGAAATTTTTTTACAAAAATACATGTGTTTAAAAGAATTATACATTTTATTTTGTCCTGAAATTTTTTGCCCCCCACCCTATCCTACTTCGTGGCCCCACCTCTAATTGTATATTATTATAACATATAACATTTGTTAAAAAAAAATTACTCAAAAAGAATCCTATAATTTAATCCATACACTGATATCATTTTCTTCCTAAAATATCCATAATACCATCCAATTACCAGTCTAATTTTTTTTCCTTTTTTTTTTATTGTAAACGATTGTACATAGTTCAAAAAAAAAATTATGGCATATATAATTTTGATTTACATTATTTTTTTCAAGCAAGTATATATTCATCTTTGATTTGTACATGTAACTTGTACATACAAATCTTTCAGTAGCTTAATTTTGTCAAGAAATAATGTCAGGATTGCTAGATAGTGCATCTTTTTTCCTCTAATGTCCTTTTCTTTGTGGAAATTCCTCTTTTGTCCTTTAATTTACTCTTAAGTTTCTCCACTCTTATATATTTCCAAATTAGGTTTAGCAAATTAAATAATTAAACGTTTTTCAATGCATATATATATAACACAGCAATATGAACTGAAATGTAATTATTCTTTTGTACTGAAATTCTTGTTTTTGAAAGTAAGATATTAGTAAGGATTTAGTATAGCTAATAAAAATTATGTAGTTACAACTATACCATCTTTTGCTAAATTTTTACTCTTTACTTTAGACGGAATTAATAGTACAAATTGTGCTCAATGAGCCATGAATTTATACAAAAGTCTCAAGTCATATAATTTCTACTAGGAAATAATTTCTTTTTCTTGGAGGTAAATTTGGTTCTGAATTGTTCGTCAATAACGTGATAACACGTGTAAGAATCTTGTAAATTAAAATCCAAACAAGTACTATAAATCCTGATTCACGCAAAATTCATACTTGTTCAAATTTATTAAATATAATTAACACACGTTAATTATGTCATGTCGTGACACTGTCAAACAAACCAGGTAACTTATTCTAGAATATGACATGCGTAGATTATGTCAATATAGATCGACAGGAAAAAGATATATACTATTACTAACTAATTAGCAATACATCTAGATCTTTTTTTTTCCAATTTATTTGGTCATACATTTTAATTTCTTAAAGAGGCAATGGAATGGGTCTAATAGACCAAGTCCAGCTAAGAACATCTAACTCCGTATTCTCTCTCATAAAAGGTAGTCAAAATAGCTGTCCCACTGTCATAATTAATAATTATTTGAAGTAGGCTATATTCATGCGACGACATTGAAAATTTCTTACTTTCCCACGCAGAGATGAACAGCTAATATATGATCCCATCCTGTCTCGCTAGGATAAAATTTTAATTGTCTCCTTTCCATTTGTCTCCCTCTTTGTTTGTTTGTTTGATTTTTTTACTTTCATTTTCCTGAATATTTCTTCTTCTTCTTCTCTCTCTCTCTCTCTCTCTCTCTCTACCTGTTTTGCATTAAATTGTGCTAATAATGACTATATCGTGTGATGTGTAAGCCTCCCCCCTTCAGTGTTGCGTTTATCCTAGACAACCCCAACGATATATCTTTACAAGACCTCATATAATAATATATAATAATACCTTAATTTAACCTTTGCAAAAGAGAACACCACTTGAGAAACCTTGCTACTAACTGGAGGAAAGAGAGAAAGAAACCGAGAAAACTTGCTTCATTGAGTAGCTAGCTAGGTCTTTGGTTACTGTTTGCTTGTTAGGCTGTTGAGAAGAGAGAAGAAATAATGGGAAATTATGGTAGAAATGGAGCAGTTAGACCATATATTAGGTCGAAGGTGCCTCGGTTGAGATGGACACCTGATCTGCACCGTTGTTTTGTGCATGCCATTCAAAGACTAGGTGGCCAAGATAGTATGTCTTCTTCTCTTCTCTTCTCTTCTCTTCTTCATTACTTTTATTTGCTAAAGAGTTTTTAAGCTTTGCAAATAACACTTGTAGTCTTTTGCAGAGGTTAATTTGCTTTATTTTTGCTCATTAATTGTTTATGGGATCTTGGACATCTATTTTATTTTTCTGTTTCCTTTTTTCAAGCCCATTTAATTTTGCATTCATTTCATAATAATATTATTAATTTGTATTTTGTAGAAGCTACACCTAAGCTTATTCTTCAGTTGATGGATGTAAAAGGTCTCACCATATCTCATGTCAAGAGCCACCTCCAAGTAAGAAAATTTTCACCTTAATTTGCTTCCTTTTTGCTTGAAAATTTTAATTGTAGCTAATAGAAAATAATTGTTTTGGTGTTGGGTTTTGGAACAGATGTATAGAAGCATGAAAAATGACTTGGGCAGGAGAGGTAACATTGCTTTTCTATTCTATTTTCTGTTTCATGCTTTAATTAAATTTCATTTATGAATGAATATATACGCAATATCCTCCTTGGTCTTCTCAAAGTAGGTTCTTGTTTTTGCCAACTCCTTTTATTAATTGTTATAAGTACTGTTTTATTTTCCACATGGATATTAATAGAATACTGTATAGTTAAACATTAATTGAAATATATAGAAAGTATTTTTCTTTATTTCCATATCTGCCCCCTCACGTTTAGTTTCTTCTTTCACCAAAACAAACAAATCTATATATTCTGCTATGGCTGGAAGAAGAATAGAATATAATGTCCAGTCCCTTTTGCTAATCTGGACCACTGTTTGTCCATTTTTTTTTCTTTGTATTTTTCTCTAATGAAACATGTGGAATAACATTTTTTTTTAAAATATATGACTTCAAATATATGACTTAAAATGTATGAGCTTATATTTTAATGAAAAATGGTGTGACCTATAGCAGCTATATATTAATGAGAAATGGTGTGACCTATAGCAGCTATAAAAAGATATGACTTAAAATTTAAGATCCTAATCCTATTGAGTATTGTCTAAAGATATATAGAGCCTTTTACTATGTACCTAAACAAATTAAATGATAGATTCATAGTAACCAATAATTGCTATAGGAATAATGATGAGCAGTAGGAACTGCTTTTGAGAGATTCTTACCTTTATTAGGGCTTCAACTCAAAAAAGATTGCTGATCAGGAATTGTTATAATTGTTAATTACAGAGATGCATGAAAGCATAAGACAACAGGATCATGAATCTAATCATGGTACTAGTGATGAGTTAGAGAAAGGGGGAGATGGTCCATGCATTTCTTCCAACCCCAGAAAGGAGCTTCCATCCCAATTTTTATACTCCCCTAATCCATCTCTGAAAAGGTTAGTCTGTAACTCTATGTACCCATTATATATATATCAAAGCATACATATCACCTTTTATCAACTTTTTGGATATACTCAAGAGGACATTGGTTTTGTTGCACCTATTTGGTCCCTCAAACTTATGTGATCGATGTTACTTGTTAATGCCATAATATATAGGCTTTATATTTTCTTGTGACATTTTCCACTAGTTTTTTTTTTAAATTAAGGAATTGATATTTTGGTGAAATTTTTGCAATTTTGCAACCGGTAGCATATATACAAGCATTCCAGTCTTCATAAAAATTTGGTTTCTCTGCTATACTAAAAAGGGATCTTTTAATTTGGTGGATATGTATTCTGGTATTTGTACAGATCACCAATACATCTAATTTGAAAACAGATTGGTTAACACATAATTTATTGCTATCAACTACGTACCTATAGTGGTTTGACCTAAATTAGTTAAAGTTTAATTTTATTTGTCCAAAAATTCAGTCACAGTCTGTTCTGATAACTAATAAAAATGATACTGAAATAATTTGTTTTGAAACATTTATGAAGTTGATTTTCTCCTGCATTAAGCATTATTTTATTTTACAAATATGGTGTCCATTGTGAAGAATAAATAACATTACTAGCAGTGGGTTCACATTTTTAAC